>NW_007249662.1:474042-492350 GCF_000164805.1 Carlito syrichta | reverse complement strand
CGCAAGCGCGCGCAGGGGCAAGGGGAAGATGGCTGCCACGTGTGGGTCCCAGTGGCAGTTCCCTGTGGGAAGGCAAACCACAACTTAAGCCTGAGGTCAGTGCTCGCATCCACCTGGGCTTAGCGTTGGGAAGCAAATGTGGAGTTGGGGTTCATGCAAACCCCTTTTCACCACTCAGTTCTGGGCAGTTATTGCTGTGCAGGGAAATGTGGGCTCCTAGGGCTGGGGCTCTGACTGTTTTTTTGAGTCAAGTCTCACTCTGTTGCCCAGACTGGAGGGCAGTGGCATCGCTCATTGCCAGCACAGCCTCGACATGCTGGGCTCAGGGGATCCTTCTACCTCAGTCTTCCAAGCAGCTGGAACTACAGGCATGTGCCACCACACCCGGCTAGTTTTTTTTTTCATTTATTGTAGAGAGGAGGTCTTGCCAAGTTGCCCAGGATGGTCTCGAACCCCTGGGCTCAGGCAATCCTCTCACCTTCACCTTCCAATGTGCTGGAATTATAGGCGTGAGCCACCGCCAGCCTCGGGGCTCTGATTTTTGAAGAGAAGGCAGCAGGTCATCCAGATTTTAGAATTATAAAATTTCAAAATTAAAACATATTGGCAACTAGTTTAAAAAGGGGGGGAGGTGGGTACAAGTGCTATGTGGATCCAATAAGTCCCATTCACAAAATCTGGCCCAGAGCTGCTCTAAACAGAAATGAATTTGTGGCTTTTTGTCTCAATTCCAAATACCTAGGAAGGAGAGACGATTTGACCTATTTTGGTCTTCTTGTCCCTCTCAGGTCCAATCATTTATGGCCATGAGGGATCATGTCCCCACGGCCCACTCAGCTCAGGACAGGATAGAGAATGGAGCGAGTTCCTTTGGTGAGCAGCGAGTGATTTGCGGATCTAATTGCAATCACTTACTCCTCTATGATCACGAAGCATTATTTGTCCACTGTGGCTGCTGTAACAAGTGACCACAAATTTATTGACTTAAAAACACATATTTGAACAACCCCTTCGGGTCCCCTCCTACTGTGGGAGGTTTTCTATCCTCTCAATAAATCCTGCTATCTCAAGAAAAAAAACCAACAACAACCACACATATTTATGGCCAGGTAGGTCATGCCTGTAATCTCAGTACTTTAGGAGGCTGAGACAAGAGGCTTGCTTGAGACCAGAAGTTTGAGACCAGCCTGGGCAACATAATGAAACCCCATCTCTACAGGAAAAAAAAAAAATTAGCCAGGTATAGCTAATTAGTTTCTTGAGAGGCTGAAGCAGGAGGATCCCTTGAGCCCATGAGTTTGAGGCTGCAGTGAGCTATGATCGCACAACCGCACTCCAGGCTGAGTGACAGAGTGGGACCCTGTCTCTTAAAAAACAAAACAAAACACTCAAACCCACTAATTTATTATCTTATAGCTCTGGAGGCCAGAAGCCCACCCCGAATGGGCTAAAGTCAATAGGCTAAAATGAAGGAGTCGAGAGGTCTGTGTTCTTTTCTGGAGACTCTAGGAGAGAATCTGTTCCTGGGCCTTTGGGGCTTTTGAGAGGATGTCTGCATTCCTTGGCTCATGCCATGGCTAATCGAGCCTTCTTACCTTGCATCATTCTGACTCTGTCTCTCCTGCCTCCCTCTTCAACATTTAAAGGACCCTGGGATTGCCCTGAGCCCACCCAAATGGTCCTGGACAATCTGTTTATGTTAAGGTGAGTGAACTTAATTCCATCTGCAGCTGTAATTACCCCTTGCCATGTAATCCAAGGATAAGGATGTGAACATCTTTGTGGGGGAAGGTCACATATTATTCTGTCTACCCCAAGGCAGTTTCTTTTCTTTTCTTTTTTTTAGTTGGGATCTCGCTCTGTGGCCCAGGCTGCAGGGCACTGGCACAATCATGGCTCACCATGGCCTCAATCTTTTTGGCTCAGGGGCTCAGGCAATCCTTCCACCTCAGCCTCCAGAGTAGCTGGGACTACAGGCATGCACCACCATGTCTGGCTAATTTTAAAAAATTTTTTATTTATTTTTAAAGAGATGAGGTCTCACTATGTTGCCCAGGCTGGCCTTGAATTCTTGGGCTCAAGTGATCCTCCAGCCTCGGCCTCCTAAAGTGTTGGGATTATAGGCATAAGCTGTTGCACCCAAGCCGAGGCAGTTTCTAAATGTTGCTGGTCACTTGTAAGAGGGGGATAAGCCTGCCTTCTTCATGGCTTGTTAAGGGGCTCAGGTGAGAAAACCTATGCAACACACCCAGCACAGTCCGTGGCACAGTCCTGTTAGTTTCTCTCCCTTCTCCTCCTTGGACTATCAGCTTTCCTGTGGGTGAACCTCCATTTCTTCAGCTATTAAGTGATCAGTCCCAGCTACCTCAGAGGGCAGATCCTTCCTTCCCTCACTCACTCATTTACTCGTGCAACAAATATTTATCATGTGTCAGATACGTGTTAGATGCTGGGGCAGAGCAATAAGGCAGACATGAGGTTAATTTTCAGAGAGGGGAAGAGAATGGTAAGAAAACAGATAAGCAGTCATCATTTGGTCAAGTAATAAATGCAAGAAAACAAAGCAAGGGAAGGAAGCAGAATGATTGTTGTGGTGGGGGTAGTGGGATGCTATTTTAAACAGAGAGGTCAGGAAAGGCACATCTGAGTGACATGGGAAATGACAGTGTATGTCTGTTGATTGACTGAATGATGTGATGCTGATTTCCAGTTGATTATGGCAGAAGTGGATAAGCTGATTGCTGGTAATCAGTGTGAGTTACATACGACTTCTTCCACAAACGTTTTAGCTTTCCTGGCTTCCTTTTTCTGTCTTTGAAAGAAGTAACCCAAAGGGCGGATTGATTCGTCCTTTCAGAACTGGATAGATATTCTTCTGAATTGGCTCATATTCCTCCTGGAGGACTCTCAAGCCAGCAGAGAGACCAGGATGGCCCTGTCCCCGGCTCTGTCTGTGACCTCCCCCCTTGCTTGGCTGCTGGGAGCCTCTGCGGCCTCATTAATGTTGGAAAAGCACTCCAGGTCCCCCGCTGAAAGATACTAGAAAAGACAGGGCATAATTATTTTGTTTTCCCCATATCTTCAGTGGATAGAAAGGCCGTCAGAAGCAGCCCAAACCTTCTCCATCAAGCACAAGAGGCTGTCATTAGTGGAGGGAGGAGAGGACACAGGCAGTGGCGAAGAGGGAGGGCAAGGCTGGAGAGAGGGCAGGCAGGCAGGCGGTGAGTTCTCCTGGCCCCTGGCTGAGAACAGGTCATGTGTGGCCCCAGTCCCCTCCATGCCTGAGACCCACCATGTTTCCATGTTCCTGGTGGCATTAGTATCTCAGAGTCCATCTCTGATCAGGCATGTTTCCCTTTTCCATGCCAGAACATTGCTTGGTGACTCCTGGTGGCCTCCAGGAGGGTTTGTGGGTGGTCCCCAGAACCACTGGGAGGTGGACCCTGGCTGGAGCAGATGGCCATCAGTGTCATCATCATAGCTTTGATGTACTATGCGCCAGCTCACTGACTCCTCATCATAGCCCTCATGGGGAGAATTATTCCCATTTTATAGATAGGAAACTGAGGCCCACAGAGGGTCAGATGTCCAAGAATGTGGATGAATTCAGCTCTATCTGGAGCCAGCATATTCTGTTGATTTGACTTTATTTCTTTTTTTTTTTTGAGTTGGAGTCTCACTCAGTCACCCAGACTGGAGTGCAGTGGCCGCTCCCGGCCACTGCAGCCTCGCTTGCTGGGCTCCGGCGATCCTTCCGCCTCAGCCTTCCTGGTAGCTGGAAATACAGGCGTGCGCTACCATGCCCGGCTGATTTTTTGATTTATTGTAGAGATGAGGTCTCGCTGCCCAGGCGGGACTCGAACCCGCGGGCTCAGGCAATCCACTCACCTCAGCCTCCCAAAGGCGTGGGATTACAGGCTGAGCCACCGAGCCCGGCTGATTTGATTTTCAAAATATATCCAGAACCACTGCTAGGGGAGGGAAGGAGAGAGGGATGGAGGAAGGTGGGAGGGGTGCACTAGGCACACACTGAGTACCAGGTCCTCTATCGGGGGAGAGAGAGCTGGCCAGAAGCCCAGACTTCACCTTCATGCAACTTGCTTGTGTCGTAAATCCTCGCTGGTACCCCATGACTCTAGAATAAAATTTTTAAAATGTCTATCCAGAACCTGCCCACCCCTCCCACTCCCACTGCTCCCACCTACCAGCCACCATCACCTCTCCCCTGGACTGCTGTGTCGCCTCTTTCTGGGTCTTCTGTTTGTGTCCTCCCTTCTACCTTCCACCTTAGAGTCTGCTCTCAACCCAGCAGCGCGAAGGATGCTGTATCTCTCCACCACTTGAAGCTCTTCTGCAATTCCCCTCCTACACATCATAAAAGTCAAAATCTCACCCTGGTTATGGGCCCGAGATGTTCCCTCTCTGTCCTCCTGCCATTTGCCACCTTCCTCAATGCATTTGAGTGCTATAGGCCTCCTTGCTCTTCCTTAATCAGACTAGACATGCTTCTACCACAGGGCCTTTGCACTGGCTGCTCCCTCTGCCTAGAATCCTCTTCCTCGTATATCCATGCAGGCTTGTTTCCTTTGGAGTCTTTGCTCATTCACCCTTCTCTGATAATACTTTGTACGGTTGCAATTAATTCCCACCACATGATTCCTCTTTCTTTTTCTCCCTGGTACTTCTCATTATCTAATATATTCTATGACTTATTTTGTTTGTGGCTCACCCTTCCTCATTGGAACATCAGCTCCACAAAGGCAATGCATTTTGTCTCTCTTACTCTCTGCTGCATTCCCAGCACCAAGAACTCCTTGGGCACATAGTAGATGCTCAATAAACATTTATTGAATGACTGACTCTGAAGGTGTTATTCTGTCTACCACACATACCAGTACCTTCCTGGACTGGCTTCTTAACCACATCCTTGCCAACACTTGCTCTAGTCAGATGTTTCAATCTTCTCCAATTTATGGGTGTAAAAGGTATTTCATTGTGATGTTTTGTTTTTTTTAATTTGGGGTCTCATTCTGTCATCCAGACTGGAGTGCAGTGGCATGATCATGGCTCACTGTAGCCTCCTGGGCTCGGGCCATCCTTCCCCCTAAGCCTCCCAAGTAGCTGAAACTCTATTAGACATGTGCCATCACACCCGGCTAATTTTTATTTATTTTTTGCAGAGACAAGGTCTTGTTTTGTTACCTAGGCTGATCTCAAACTCCTGGGCTCAAGCGATCCTCCTGCCTCAGTCTCCCAAAAGTGCTGGGATTACAGGTGTGAGCCACTGCACTCAACCTTATTGTAGTTTTAGCATGCGTTTCTTGACATATCTGGGCTCACAGGTGTCAATGTGTCTGAGGGACCCTGGGTCTGTGTCCCTCTCTGGCTGGAAGTCCAGAGCTCTGGGACAAGCCATTTCCCAGTTCTTGAGAACATGGGAAATGGGTCTTTGTTTTGGGTTATAATAAGACAAGCAACTCATGTGAAATAAAAGTAGGCATCTACCCTGCACACTAGGCTTAATATTGAGAGATAATTTAAAACCAAGGGAAAGGCAGAGTTATTAATAAACATTTGAGGGGAAGTGTGAAGAGAGAGTATGAAAATCTCCAATTGAAAAAGCTACTGTAGTTAGCATCCAAAATAGGACTTCACTTAGCATTCTGTTCTGCTCATTTGCAAATTAAGAGATGTATTGTTTTAAAAATAATTAAGTCTAATTTTGCCTGTTTGGGAGCTGGCTCTCCACTGGCTTAAAAATCTTTATTTGTTTGTAATGCTCTGAATGCAGATAAATCTCCATGGCTAGGCTAAGCGCTTTGCTGCTCTATGAACTCCAAATGTTCATCCAGGCAAACCACAATCAAAGTGGGGTTCTCAGGTGCTATTTTGAGGCTCTCTGTAGACCCCTAGAATTCCTGTCTTTCAGAGCAGGGATCTTAGTGACCATTGGGCCCTGTTTTCTTCATTTAGTAGGTAAGGAAAGAGCAACCCAGAGAGGTGAAGGGACTTGTCTAAGGTCATACAGCAAGATGGTAGAAGAACTCCATTAGAACACAGGCCCCATACTGAGTGCAGTGGCTCACGCCTGTAATCCCACCAGTTTGGGAGGCCAAGGTTGGAAGACTGTTTGAGCCCAGGGGTTCGAGACCAGCCTGGATGACCTTGGGAGACTTTGTCTCCTCAGAAAAAAAAAATTGTTATTTTCTTAAAAAGAGCACAGGCTTCTTTCAACTGTATAAGTTGTATTTTCCACCAAACCCATGTGTTGCATATTTCAGTCACACTTTTAATATATTTTTGTACCACCCATACTATTGTTTACTTAACTATCTTTCCTTTCAATCAATTCACTGTTCAAAATATAAGGACATATATTTAAAAGAAAACATGTCACAAATATAGGTGGAAAATCCTACTGCTCATCAAAATAGATGGTAAATGGACATGAATACAAGACAAACAAAATGTTATTGAACTCCAGCAAGACAACTGATGGATAAGACACTGATTTTTTTTTTTTTTTTTGAGTCAGGGTCTCACTCTGCCACCCAGGCTAAAGTACAGTGGCATGATCACAATGATCACAGCTCATGGCACTTCAACCTCCTGGACTCAGGTGATCCTTCCACCTCAGCCTCCCGAGTAACTGGGACTACAGGTGCACACCACCACACCCAGCTAATTTTTAAATTTTTTTTGTAAAGATGAGATTTCACTATGTTGTCCAGGCTGGTCTCAAACTCCTGGGCTCAAGTGATTCTCCCACCTCAACCTCCCCAACTGCTGAGATTACAGGCTTGAGCCACCACACCCGTACTTAACATTGACTATTGTAAAACAAGTGAGCATCTCCTTTGCATACCAGGTTTAATACTGAGGGGAATCTAGGGACCCTTAAAGCTCTGGACTGAGACTTTTTCTTTCCTTGTTAAGAGAGGACAACGTGAGAGGTGTTCAGAACTCGGTAGCACAGACCTGAGACATTCTCCTCTTCAATATCAGAAGTATTAGAGGTAATGGAGAAGGGATGACACCTGTCTCAGTCCTTGCTTTTGATGACTCTGGACAGTGAGAACTTCTCTCTCCTTCCTTCTTTCCCTCTCTCCCCATGTTGATGCAAGGCATGAGTGATAAGACCTCACAGGACACTGTCCCTGTCCTGTAGTTTTATGAATTTCAGTCCAGGGAGAATGAGTGTCTACTCTAGACTTGTGGAAAAGAACTTGACCTTCCATGGCTGGAGGGCTCTGAAGACTTGCCCACCAGGGCAGCTTGAGGATATGGAGGTGTTTGAGTCCTTGCTGTTACTCAAAGCACGAGGACAAAGCAAGCCTGTCTGTGTAGTATCCTACAGGCTGGGGTTGTGGAGGGGGAATGAAGAAAGGGAGGAGGTGGGGGAAGAAGGAGGTGAGGAAAAAGGAGGGTGGTTGGGTTGGTTCTAGCCTTCACTTATGAGGATGTGGTCAGTTGGCTCCCAATACTGGTTTTCCCATCATCCCATCGTCATAGTCACCTCTCTCCCAATATTTTAACTGGCAGTTAGCCACCTAGAAGAAAGAATGTATTTCCCAGTCTCCTTTGTGTCCAAGTGAGTCTCTGCAGTAGATAATATGCATGAGGAATTGTCAGTAGCTTCCAGGAATCTTCTTTTTTTTTTGAGTTGGAGTCTCACTCTGTCACCCAGGTTGGAGGGCAGCGGCACGCTCCTGGCCACTGCAACCTCGACCTGCTGGGCTCCGGCGATCTCTCCACCTCAGCCTTCCAAGTAGCCAGAACTACAGGCATGCGCTACCATGCCCAGCGCATTTTTGATTTATTGTAGAGATGAGATCTCGCCAAGTTGCCCGGGTGGGTCTCGAACCCGTGGGCTCAGGCAATCCACTCGCCTTGGCCTCCCAAAGTGCTGGGATTACAGGCTGAGCCACCGAGCCCAGCCGAGGAATCTTCTTTAAAAGATAGCCATTTGGGCCCTTTGATTTTATTTCTTCATTTCACCCTCTTTTGGGTAGCCTGGAGTTGAGTTTGAATGTGATGGCTGGAATCAGGCAGCCACACTCAATTATGAGGTGATCATGAGAATGGAGTCTACATACAGTGGAACAACAAGATAGAAGCAGCCTGGTTCTCTCCGTTTTTTGCAAGAGAGAAACTTTCATCTCGTTAAACTTCCTCTTCTGTTCACAGTCAAGCTTGTTTTAATAGGAAAGAACAAGTGAACCTTGGATTAGAAAGCAGAAGACCTGGGTTCCAGCCCCATTTCACTGACTCATATTCCATGAGAATTTGGGGATGGAAAAAGAGAAATAGCTCCTGCTTTGCAATCCCTGGCATCCCTGGCTATTTTAAACATCCAGTGAGTTTCGCCCCTTGGGAACTCCCAGTTCTGCTCAGAGCCCCATGTGTTCCTATTCTAAGGTGGGGGGAGGGGTGGACACCGTCCCTGTGGAAGGAACAGGGTGGGAGCTGGACTCTGCCTGAGTTTATCACAGGTGTTACGCTGTTGAGTAGGCGATTGAGGTACAAGTAGGGCCCAGAAGTGTGACAGCATTCTGCGTTACAGGGATAGCAGCCATTGCTAACTGCTAAATAGCATCACACAGGGAGTGTGCGTCTGTCCTTAAACTGCCTTATCTTCTTCCTTCCGAACCATGCCAGGCGTGCGTCCATAAAAGAGCAAACAGCCCCTTCCTCTCTTCCCCTCAAAACATCCTCAGCAGCTGCACAGTTGTTATATATTTTAAATACAGCATTTAAAACCACTCAGAATGTGGCAACGGTCACCATGGATACTCATCACTGAAATCCTCTGTTGCCATAGCAACATTCCACCCCACCCTGCCCCCATATCCCCCAACCCCATCGCGCCTGTTTACCCTGAAACTGACACATTGGTTATGGTAAATGATAGGAAAAATTTTGAGAGGAACTTCCAAGGGCATAGAAGCATGAAATATCTTGCCAGAAAATAGGTATTTTTCCATTATTGTAATAAGTATGTTTCACTCTCCTATTTTATCCAGGATAGATGACTATTATTACAGAGGGGAAAGAAGAAGATCAATGATGAGTTAAAGCTAGAACGATCCCTTTTGTCATATCCTGTAGGTGATTTTTAATAGCCATTCTTGCTGCATTGAAAATGTGGCTTGTAGCAATCTAGGGGTATTAAACTGTTGGGAACATTTGACCCACTTCCTGCATTTTTAAAAAACACTCCAACAAAACCCTATGGGAGGAGAAAACAATCTGTACAAAGGTATTCATAGCAGCCTTTATGGAATGGTAAGAAACAGCCATATGGCCGATGTTGGAGGGTGGTTATGTGAAGCGATCAGAATAGGATGTGGTGCAATTCGTCATAGCTTCAACAGATGACAGGTAGGACATGACTGTCTGTGTATTAGTTCAGAGGAATCATGTTAAGAGAATCAAGCAAAATATGGTTGATCCCAGTACTTCTAGGTGTGAGTTCTGAAAGTGTTTGTATATACCTTAAGCAAGACTGGGGAGAATCCGGAGATTCTGAATTCCTTTTGGGTCAATGATCTTTTTGAGAATATGGAAATGCCTTGGACCATCTTTCCAGAAAAATCTCTAGACATACAATATTTTGCATAGAATTCTAGGAGATTCATGGCCCCCCTAATGGCCATGCAAGGACCACCCCTTCCAAAAAAGGCTCATCGACTCCAGGTTCAAATGTCATTTAGTTCACTCTTGGTTGTTAAGTTATCTAATTCCATTACAAAGCTGAAACTCGCTGGGTGCTATGGCTCATGCCTGTAATCCTAGCACTTTTGGAAGCTGAAGCAAGAGGATTGCCTGAGTCCAGGGGTTTGAGACCAGCCTGGGCAACTTGGTGAGGCCTCGTCTCCACACAAATCAGGAAAAATTAGCCAGGTATGGTGGCCCCCATACTCCCCAACCCCACCGCGCCTGTTTACCCTGAAACTGACACATTGGTTCCAGCTACTTGAAAGGCTGAAGCAGAAGGATTGCCTGTGCCCAGCAGGTTGAGGCTGCAGTGGCCGTGAGTGTGCCACTGCTCTCCAGCCTGGGCAAAAGAGTGAGACTCAGACTCAAAAAACCCCCCAAAACCAAACAACAGCAACAAAGCCAAAACTCAAACTAAAACATGATCAGAGATCTTAGACATTTGACTTGTTTGCTGTCTGATGCCCTCACTAGAATGTGAACTCCATGAGGGAGAGAAGTCTTGTTGGTCTTATTTACTGTCTGTATCTTGTTTACTGTCCCAGTACCCCAAACAGTGTCTGTTTTAGTAGTAATTACTCAATATTTCCTGAAGAAAGGAGTTACTTAGTAGCAGTCCAAATGCAGAGTATTATTACTGGAATTTGACTTTGTTCGTGAAGAGCCACCAATGTTTGTCATGGTCATGTCCATCAACTGGTGCTTGTTACTAATTAGAAATGATAATAACAATAGCAATAAAAATAATAGCAGCAGGCCAGGCATGGTAGTGCATGCCTGCAATACCAGCACTTGGGAGGATTGCTTGATCCAAGGAGTTCGAGACCAGCCCAGGCATCAAAGTGAGACCCTGCCTCAACAAAAAATAAAAAAAATTTAGCTGGGTGTGGTGGGGTACGCCCGTAGGCCCAGCTACTCCGGAGGCTGAGGTGGAAGGATTGCTTGAGCCCAGGAGGTCAAGGTTGTGGTGAGCCTTGACTGTATCACTGCACTCCTGCCTGAGCAACAGAGTGAGACCCTGACTCAAAAAAAGGGGGGAAGGGTTAATTTTATACTATGTAAATTTTATCTTTAAAAAAGTGCCTGTAAACAGAAAAATGATGCTTCATAAGGGTTCTTTCGTGTAACAGCAGAGATTTCTGCAGCGGGTGCATAGTTGCACTCTTCATGCGGGGTTACCTGTGGTCCAGTTCTGGGGTCTATTCCCATAGTACTCTACGTGAGTGGCACTCCCTGGTGTGTGTGATATGACAGCTCTGCTGCCGTGGTCAGAATTGACTTCTTGCTGCAATGTCAGCGCCTCACAGAGCCTGTGGCCTTCTTCCCTCTACAAAAGGCCGAGGAACCACAGGACGTGGCCCCGATGATCCTGACTCCAATTAGGAGCTTACACTTGGCTGGTAAGAAGCCCCAGACAGCCCCGAGGTTGACTCCTGTGGCTCCTTACCGAGTCTCTAGCCTGGCGGTCCTGGGCTGGTTCAAGGCCAGAGTGAGGAGTGCTTGATAATTGCGCTGAGCTGGGGACGCTGCTTCCCAATTACTGGGCATTTGAAGTTATTTGATGTGGGAAAAACTTCCACACTGTGGAACTGCCTCCAAGCAGAATCGAAAACATCTGTGAACGCACAAGCTCAGTCTCACAAGACAGACTGATGCCCAGAGAGGCCTCTGTTCCTTTTGGTATAAGCGATTTTCCCCTGGCCTGAGCACAGCTGGGCCAGGATGGGCACTTAAAAATAATCACCCCTATCGAAATGTAATTTACGTGCAATGATACTACAGATAATCAACTTTATGGAGGAGTGATTTACATTCAACAGTGCACTCCTTTCAGGTTGACAGTTTGATGAGATTTTTTTGTGGTCAGTTTTTTAAACTGACCACAACATCCAAGCCACATATTCAAGAAGTTTTGCAGATCCCAAGCAAATAAATAAAAAAGAAAATCACATCTCGAAAAATCATAAACTACTGAAAAACATACTGTGAAAAATATAGTGAGAAAATCGTAAGAGCAACCAGAGAATAATGCACTAGATTAAAAAACAGCAAAATAGGCTGGACTTGGTGGCTCAATCTGTAATCCCAGCACTTTGGGAGGCAGAGGTGAGTGGATTGCCTTAACCCATGGGTGTAAGCCCCGCCCGGGCAACTTGGCAAGATCTCGCCTCTATAATAAATCAAAAATTAGCCGGATGTGGTATTGCACACCTGTAGTTCCAGCTACTTGGAAGGCTGAGGAGGAAGGATCGCCGGAGTCCAGCAGTTTGCAGTGACCGGGAGCGTGCCACTGCACTCCAGTCTGGGTGACGGTGAGACTCCAACTAAAAAAAAAAAAAAAAAAAAAGAATACACACACACACACACACAAAATGGAAGCCAGAAGACAATGGAATGAAATATTTAAAGTGTTGAAAGAAGGCTGAGTTTGGTGGCTTAGCTTGTAATCGCAGCACTTTGGAAAGCTGAGGCGAGTGGACTACTTGAACTGGCAGGTTTCAGACCAGCTCTGGCATTTTGGCGAGATCTCGTCTCTACAATAAATCCAAAAATTAGCCGGGCATGGTAGTGCACATCTGTAGTTCTGGCTACTTGGAAGGTTGAGGCGGAAGGATTGCTGGAGCCCAGCAGGTCATCGCTGGGGTGCCGTGAATGTGCCACAGCACTCCAGCCTGGGTGACAGAGAGAGACTCCAACTCAAAAAATAAACAAATAAGTAAATAAAAATAAAAAATAAAGTGCTGAAAGAAAATAGCTGCTAACCAAAAATTCTATATTCAGTGAAAATGTCCTTCAATAGGCCGGGTGTGGTGGCTCACGTCTGTAATCATCCCAGCACTTTGGGAGGCGGAGGCAAGAAGATTGCCTGAGTTTGGGGGCTCTAGACCAGCCTAGGCAACATGGTGAGACCTCGTCTCTACAATAAATCAAAAACTTAGCCAGGCATGGTGGCCTGCGTCTGTAGTTCCAGCTACTTGGAAAGTTCAGGTGAAGGACTGCCTGAGTCCAGCAGTTTGAGGCTGAGGCAGCAGTCAGTGTGCCACTGCCCTCCAACCTGGGTGACAGAGTGAGAGACTCCAACTCAGGAAAAAAAAAAAATCATCAAACTCTTTTCCAAAGTTGTTATACCATTTTGCATTCTCACCAGCAATGGATGAACGTTCCAGTTGCTCCTTAACCCCACAAACACTTGATATTTGTCAATCTCATTAATTCCAGTCATTCTGGAAGGTGCGTGGTGGTATCTCATTGAGGTTTTAGTTTCCATCTCTATACTGATTGATGATGTTGAACACGTTTTCATGTGCTTAATGGTCATTTATTCATACTCTTTTATAAACTGCTCAAATATTTTGCCCACATTTATTTGGGTTAGTTGTTTATTATTCAAATTATGTGATTATATATGTCAAGGAGTAGAGTTATTCTAGGTTCTCCATGTGATTAGGGTGGTTTTAGCCTTCCCTTCTTTCTAGGGTCTGGCCAGGTTAACAGAGGGGGGCAAGGGTAACTTAAGGTGAAGAAAGAGACAGAAATTACTTTAGCATAAAACACGCGGGAGGAGTTTAACCTCAGACTTTAGGACTGACATTTCTGAATCTGAATCACTCTGAGAACTTGTTAAAAAACAGATTGCCTGAGAACGTCATCTCCAGAGTTTCTGCATTAGCAGGTATGAAGTGGGTTGTGAAAATCTTCATTTCTTAATTTTTTTTAAGATGAGGTCTTGCTCTGCTGCCTAGGCTGGGGTACAGTGGCACAGTCATTGGTCATCGTCCCTGTGCTCAAGGGATACTTCCACCTGGGCTGCCCAAAGTGCTGGGATCACAGGTGTGAGTCACTGTGCCTGCTGAGAGTCTGCATTTCAAGTAAGCTCCTAGGTGTTGCTGATCTGCCAGTCTGTAGATCACACTTCAAATAACACCTTATAGATACTCAGCCTGAAGTTAGATCCCAGTGAGGACTGCCTAACTCCTCTCTTCTCC
The DNA here is from genome assembly GCF_000164805.1 of Carlito syrichta. Classification (NCBI taxonomy): domain Eukaryota; kingdom Metazoa; phylum Chordata; class Mammalia; order Primates; family Tarsiidae; genus Carlito; species Carlito syrichta. The sequence goes on along the minus strand of NW_007249662.1, from coordinate 478,647 downwards.
ATTTTGTAGTCTCTGCCCACCTCTCCATCCCACCCTGCAGAGCAATTGGACAGAACTGAGTGATAGACAACCCACATTGTCTACCTGGAGAGAATCAAAGGGGACCAAGGAAACCAAGGAAAAAATAATCAAGCAAGCCGGGCTTGGTGGCTCAGCCTGTAATCCCTCGCCTTTGGGAGGCTGAGGTGAGTGGATTGCCTGAGCCCGCGGGTTCGAGACCCGCCTGGGCAACTTGGCGAGACCTCATCTCTACAATAAATCAAAAAATTAGCCGGGCGTGGTAGTGCGCGCCTGTAGTTCCAGCTATTTGGAAGGCTGAGGCGGAAGGATCGCCGGAGCCCAGCAGGTCGAAGTTGAGGTGGCCGGGAGCGGCCACTGCACTCCAGTCTGGGTGACAGAGTGAGACTCCAACTCAAAAAAACCCAAAAAACAAAAAACAACAAATCAAGCAGAAGAAAGAAATACCCCCTACTGACCTCAAAAGGGGTAGACCCATGGGGTGCACTAAGAGTCTAGAACAGAGGTCATACACTGACTGCTTCTGGTCTGGATGCTTCTGTTAGTTTTTTGGTGGAGAGAAGGGTGACTCCACCATGTTTAAAATTTTTTCAAATCAGTTATCAACACTAATAAATTTGAAGATTTCATCTAAAAAATCTGGATTTACACTTGAAAAAAATATGGAGAGCCTGCTATACTGGCAGCTGCCACACCCTCCCCCCATGACAACTCTCTCTGGGTCAGGCACTAAGACTCCTTCCCACTGCCTGGGGTGGTCATGTCTCCCACCTGGCTAGTGCCTGTGGACCTTGCCATCCTGGTTGGTGTCCCGAATTCTGCCCACATTGTGTAGACAGAGAATTCATGGTCTCTCTTCAGTTTACCTTCAGAGTGTGCTGCCTGTTTCCTCCCAGGACCTGGACTGCTATAATACATCTTCACATGTTAAGGACATGGCACTGGTGTGGGTGTGTGTTAACACCTTTGTTGCAGAGGTAATGCCACAGTCTCCCATCTCCATCTTTCAGCCTCGGTTTTCTCATCTAAAAAAATGAGAATGAAAATATCTACTGCTTGGAAGTAGGATTAAACACATTGATACCTGGCACAGAAAAATATGAGTTTCTTTCCAACATAAAATTTGGTGGATAAAAATAGCCCTGCCAGAAATGTCTCAATAGGTTCCCCTAAGCCTATTTTTAAAAAAATCAGTCTATTCAAAATCGGAACCATGTTAAGTTCTTCACTGCTGTGACCATCATTGTCATAATGATCAATTCTGTTAATATGAAAGCCTTGTTTCTGGTAATGGTAATAAACAACAACAATATCTGCCATTTTTCGAGGGCTTACAGTACTTTCCAAGTATTATCTCATTGAAATCTCACAAACTGTAGGAGATGGGTGCTCTTGTTAACCCCATTTCACAGATAGGGAAACAGAGGTTAGTGTTAAACTGAGGTCCAAGAGAGCTGCATCCCCAGGGTCAAGTGGTAGAGGTTGGATGTGAACCCAGGTTGGTCTGACTTCCCACACTCTACGTACCTAATGAATTATTGCCTATGTACTAATTTATGTTGGCAGTTCAACATGTTATATTTCAAGCGCCTATAATTAACCATGTAGTGGAATTTTCTGAAGAACTCTTATGTCAGATGCAGGCTGTATTAGTTTTCTCCTTCTACAATCCCAGGTGTCTTCAACGGAGAAAGACACATATCGGGGCACCCCTTTGTCACCCTCCACAGCATCAATTCCCCCTCTTCTCCATGCGTCCCACTTGCCACACTGATTGGTTCAGGAATGGACATTAGATTAAAACTGGCCAATCACAGTGAAGCTCAGGAATGCTGTGGACGTTGCCAGAAAAGGGGCCTGCTCTCTTCTGCTGGACTTGAACCTGAGAGAATGTGATCTAGGACAGCTGGGAGCCACCTTGCTCCCACAAGGTGATGGTGTGCTAGATAGCAGAGCTGAGCAGAGATGGAGAGAAATCAGGTCCTGACAATGTCATTCGTCCCCTAAATCACACTGAGCCTGAAGGTAGATCACCCCCTGCACCGTTCCATTATACAATCCAATAAGTTCTTTTCTTCTTAAAGTATATTGTATTCTGCTCACTTTCAGCTGAAAGGATTTTTAACTATACAGCGGGTCAAAATCTTCTTGAGTAAAACATTTGCCACTTGATCCTTGAGGTATGATTCTGGCCATGTTATTGACAAATCTCAGACATCCTATCATTTCATCTGTAAATATTTCATCTCTTTAAAAGGCAAGGATTATTATTATTATTATTATTATTTGAGTTGGAGTCTCACTTTGTGACCCAGACTGGAGTGCAGTGGCTGCTCCTGGTCACTGTAACCTTGACCTGCTGGGCTCCGGCGATCCTTCCGCCTCAGCCTTCCAAGTAGCTGGAACTACAGGCGCGCGCTACCACTCCCGACTAAAGGGATTATTTTTATTAAAGCATTAAAAAACAGAAATTTGACAATAATGTAGGATCATTTTTATGGCTGACTTTTTCAACCAAACTTTTCTAAACATTTCCTGTGAAAGGTGCAATTATGCTCATTAAATAATGCTCCTTGGCTAGGACATGGTGGCCATGCCTGTAATCCTAGCACTTTGAGAAGCTGAGGTGGGAAGATCTCTTGAGGGCAGGAGTTTGTAACCAGCCTGAGCAACATAGAAAGATCCTGACTCTACAAAAAATTCTAAAAATTAGTCAGGCATGTACCTGTAATCTCAGCTACTAAGGATGCTGAGATGGGAGGATTGCTTGAGCCCAGGAAATCGAGGCTGCAGTGATCCAAGATTGTGCCACTGCATTCCAGTCTGGGCAACAGAGTGAGGCACTGTCTCAAATATTACTAATAATAACAGTACTGATAATTCTCCTTAAAAACTAGCAGTGACCTTGGATTTTGAGTTTAAGATCTATAAATATAGTTTGGGAAGAGAGGCCCAGTGAGACACCAAGAAACTCTTAAGAATGGGAATGGGAATTTACAGGTGTGTGTGTGTGTGTGTGTGTGTGTGTGTGTGTGTGTGTGTGTGTGTGTGTGTGTATCTCTTCTTATATTTGTTTCTATTGAGCCAAAGACTGCATGACCCTAATTGGGAAGTTAACAGTAAAGGCATTTGGATCTTGCAAGCAGCTGGTAAGAGGGAATTTACAAACTACAAAGAGTAAAATATAAATAAAGAAACTAAAAAAATAAAAAGAAAGAAATGGAAAGGAAAGAACACCTACGATTGCCAGTAACTAGGACTAGATGAAATAAGAAATGTTTTTGGTTTTAGTCAAACCTTTAGCATTTTTCAAAAAGCTTAAATGAGAAAAATAGGGAGGTGGAGTGAGTGTGGGGGAGAGTGCTGCCAATTGAGATGAAGTTAAAATTTTTAGTTCTTGTTAAACAATGCTAACAAATTAGCATTCAAAGCATGCTATTAATAAAAGCGTTTCTTTCAAAAGAGAGTTTGGTGTAAACCACTTTTCTCCTTTATATTTTCTATCATGCTAAGGCACTGGAGTTACAAAGGCTGTGTTCAAATTTTAGTTTCACTGTTTATTAGCTGTGTGATCTTGGGCGTTTTCTAGACCTTTCTAGCCTCAGTTTTACTACCTGTAAATGGGGATAATGACAGCTACTACTTCTGAAAAATGAAGAAAACTCAGCATTAGTGGGGCCTTAGGCTAAACTCAAAGGCTGATGGGAGGGGTGAGGCTGGAAAAACTGAGTGGAAGCTGCCAATCAAAGGAAATACTTCCTTAAAGGGCCCACTGCTTGCTAGATCTGCCTCCAGGAAGGTGGTCTCAGTGTGGCCCAGACTTTCTATTTTTACTGGAGTTACTGGAAAGCCCTATATTTATGTGGTCTTTCAGTTTAGTTTTTCAGGGTTGGCAATTAATTCATATTTTTCCAAGACATAACTAAACCAAACACAGCCTGTTCTGCAGGCCACACTTGGCCACAATCCTCTGGCTTACATCGCCTGCCTTAAAGAGAAAGAAGCAGGAGATGGTTCCAACCTGGAAGAGGCTCTGCTCCATTTCAGCCTTGGGGGAGATTTGCCTCATGGTGCAAGAAGACAGTGACAGTTAGCATTAGGGGGTGCCCACCTTCCTAAGTGCTTCCCATAAACAGATTCATTTCATACTTCCAGCAACAGCTCTGTCTTGTTTGAGTCACAAAAGGGATAAAGAAACCAGCAAAAAGCCCAGTTTAGGCAACATATGAGCTGCTCATCAAAGGCCCTGCACTTTGGGGCCTGCAGTTCCTTTAGACACGAGATGGAGGGACTTTAGTTGGCCGACTCCCTGGGGTCAACCCGAACTCCTCAGTTTTCCTTTGAGGGCCCCCAGAAGAGGATCCACTTGGAGAAGCTCTCCTAGTAAAGGAACAGCAAGTGCAAATGTCCCAGGAGGCAAAGATCCCTGTGGATCTGAGGAACAAAATGAGGAAATGGCTGAGGGGGGACAGAGGGGTGTGTGAATGGGCTCCCCAGCGCCCACGAGAAACCCAGCTGCAGAGGCAACTTTCCTGGCCCAGGTGGGGGTGGAGGTGGAAGAGAGGGTGGTGGAGGAGGGAGGGGGTG
>NW_007249662.1:473536-473865 GCF_000164805.1 Carlito syrichta | reverse complement strand
GGGAGGGGGTGGAGGAGGAGGGAGGGGGTGGAGGAGGAGGGAGGAGGGCGAGAGGTGGTGGGAGGGGAGTGGTGGAAGAGGGAGAGAGGTGGTGGCGCTCCCAACCCTTGATGCTGGCTCTAAAACCCTTATGAGCTTCCCCCTGGTGGGGGAGAGGAGGATCGTCGGCTGTGTCCACATCTAAGGGCAGAGCGGGAGGCGGGGGGTGCTGGTGATCGAGGGTCACGCGCGGGTGGCTTTGCCGCGGTGGTGGCGGCGGTCGCAGAGGCGACACCGCGGGCGGTGGCAGAGGACCGGCGGCCACCCACGCTGCGGGCGGGTAAGGCGGG
>NW_007249662.1:472474-473516 GCF_000164805.1 Carlito syrichta | reverse complement strand
CGCGGCGTCCCTCTCCCCCGGGCTGGCGGGATTGAACACATGTCCGGTAGCCTCAGCGTGTGGGGTGTGCGCCTTCCCTGGTGGTCCCAGGGGTGGCCCTAGCCGCCTGGGCCCTCCCCCCCCCGCCAGGATTTGATCCAGGGCTTTCTGAGAGGTGGCAAGAGAGGGACTCAGAAAGTGCTGGGCTCTGGACGGTAGAAAGACACTGTGTCCGATTCTACCCCACCTCGCTGCCCTGAAATGGCAGCGTCTTCCACCGGTCGCGGTGCCCAGAGCTAGTCTGAGGGCGCCTTCCCGGGTCCATCCACCCAAGTCTCCTTTTTAATCTCACCTAAACCAGGGCTTGCAAACTCGGATGCACACCAGCCCATTCAGATGCTTGACGATTCCAGCGCTTACTGGTCCCAATGCAGCACCAGGCAGGGTCTACACACGCCCCGGTCTCACCCCCCTCCCCCCGCACTCCGCCAGCTTGCTGCTTGAGACGTCGTCTTCCATCTTACAGACAGGCAAACAGGCAGACAAGGAGAAAGTCACTTGCCCCAGATCCCATGAGTAGGGAGTGCCAAGTGAGGATGGGAACCAGGAGGGTAGCTCCGGGTCCGGGCTCTTAACCGCCATACTGGGGGGTCATCTGGAGCCCCTTAGGGAGACCGACGGCCGCCAGGCAGGGTTGTAGGCCCTGTGAAGCCTGGCTGTCTGATTTTTTGAGAAGCCAGACGTTGGGACTATTAAGTAACCTCAACTTTAGATTTTGGCAAGTAATGTAAACCTGAAAACACGTGTTACAATGAAAAGTTTCAAAAAGACACAAAAGTAGAGAAACTAATATAATAAAAATGTCTAGTTAATTTAATTTTTTTTTTTTTTTTTTGAGACAGGGTTTCACTGCATTGCCCAGGCTGGAGTGCAGTGCATAACTCACTGCAGCCTCAGACTCCTGGTCTCAAGTGATCCTTCTGCCTCAGCTTGCTGAGTAGGTTGGACTACAGGCACAGGCCACCATGCCGGCAATTTCAATTTTCTTTTTTTTTGGTGGGGG
>NW_007249662.1:469452-472454 GCF_000164805.1 Carlito syrichta | reverse complement strand
CTAGTTATGTTGCCCAGGCTGGTCTCGAACTCCTGCCTCAAGTGATTCTCCTGCCTCAGCCTCCTGAAGCACTGGGATTACAGGTGAAAGCCACTGCACCTGGCTCTTATATATTTTATTAGTCAGAGCTCTTTCAGTTAAAAGAGGTAACCCAGATCAGTGCAGGCAAAAAGGGACTCTAGTTTTGAAGTTCAGATAAAATGAAGGGAGAGGACTTTAGGCATGGCTGGATCCAGAGACTCAATGTTATTGGAACTTGGTTTCCCTCTCAGGAGGCAGGAGAGGCAGTGGAGGTTGACTCACCAGGATCAAGTATCTTGAGACTGGGAGCATGGTGGTGTTTACAACAACAAAAAAGTGGGAATAAATGCTTGGCAGGAAAGACCACCTTAAAGTAGGTGAATAACCATATTGGTTATCATTCTTTTAGTTTTTGTCTGATTGCTTATACTAGACTTCAAGTTTCTTGAGCTCTGTCTTTCTCCTGCAACCCCACATGTCAGACATGTTGCATTTCATGTAATACTGCTCACAAAGTACCAAATCAAATGTAATTAACTCAGGTAAAGCAGAGATTCAGTTCCTTAGACACCTGCCTCAGGCGAGAAATCTCTCTTACTCTCTGAGTTATAATGGAAGTCGCTGTTCTTGAGCTTATAGTATAAAGAGGATCACAGACTCTGACGTTGACACCTTTGTTTCCCTCACTGCCACCCCTCAATTCAAAGTCACTTTGTCCCTTTGCAGGTGCCAAGCAGCTAGGAATGGGCCCAGTGTGAGACAGTATCAAACTGTGCAACTTTTTATTATGCAAAGGTAATAGCGTTTCTCTCAGTGTGACCCCGGCAGTAGTGACTGCCTGTGATTGTCACCTCAGAGCCAGGGAGGAAAACAAGCTTTCAAGGGTGCTGCCTCCCATTTTGGTAGGGGGCAAGAATGTTTTGAGGCAAAACTATAATTCCAGCAATAACGAGTCTTTAAAAAGCAACAAAACAAAGCAAAAGCACACTTAAAAAAATTTCCAAATAAAACAACAGAAAGAATGCAGAGAGATCTGGAAAGGTCCACAGAGGATTAGAGAATGTTGGAACTGAAACGGCTGGAACTGGATTTCTGTCTTTTTGGTTCAACCGGAATGGGAGAGAAAGTGGGGAGTGTAAATAAAAATGACTGTGGGGACTCAGAACGATTTCTCCTATGAATTACATCGTTGGGGTGGATGGGTTCAAAACCTGTTATTGTAAACATGCAAACAGAGCCACTCACATTTTAGTTTGAACTAGCCACTTTCTGACAGCTGGAAGTTGCAGATTCAACTCTTACAGGGTTCAATAATGAAAGCAGGCTGAGCTGGAAAGTACAAGAGTGGTGGAGACAAAGTGAGTTGGGGAGCATGTGCTCCATATATAGGGAAGAGCAGCAATCATTACTATGATGAATTGTAGCCTGTTGACATGAAATATTCCAATTAAAAATATTAAAAAATTTTTTTTGTTTCTATACTAGTTCTTCATCTCTCTTCATCATAAATTCCTCTGATGATCTGATCCAAGCTATGGTGCCTGGGAAATTGTAGTACACATACTTTATTTTGTACACAATTTCAAGAGATTCATAGAGGTCCCCCCCTCCATCCACTGTCTCAAGGTCAGAATGGGTGCCTGCCTTGGTATTTATACTCTCCAAGAGAGGTTCTGATTGGTTAGATTTACCACCCTCAAATATGTAGCACTCCTGTTGGGCAGAGTTTCACTCATGAGCTATCTCTTTCTCTCTCTCTCTCTCTCTCTCTCTCTCTCCCCTCTCTCTCTCTCATCATCATTGGTTACCTGTGGCTTGGGCACTGATTCTGGGCCCCTCAGATGTGTCCATAGTTGCAAACCATGACTCAAACCACTACAATGTGCATAACCAAGTACTACCCCAGGGATTACTTTTTCTCAGAATTAAGCTGGAGTCACCTTTGAGCTTCATGCACTGCCCTCCAGAATGCCTCCTCACTTCTATTCTCAACCCTGATTCTCTCTCCCTATCTTCCATCTTTTTATTTAAAAAAAAAAAAATTCTACTGCCAGGCCTGGTGGCTCACATCTGTAATTCCAGAGCTTTGGGAGGCCAAGGAGGAAGGATTACTTGAGCCCAGGAGTTCCAGACCAGGTAACATAGCAAGTCTTCATCTCCACGAAGAATAAAAAAATTAGCCAGGTGTGGTGACTGTGCGCCTGTAGTTTCAGCTACTCAGAAAGCTGGGGAGGGAGGATCGCTTAAGCCCAGGAGTTCGAGGCTGCCGTGAGCTGTGATCATGCCACTGTGCTCCAGTCTGGGTGACAGAGTAAGACCCTGACTCAAAACATTTTAAATTAACAAATAAATTCTGATAGTCACATTGATTTTTTATAATCTCATTTAAAAGATTAGTTGTATTGTATCAAAGTAATACAGGTTTGTGGTTTAAAAGTCAGATGATAACATGTTTATAACAGAATATCAATTTTTGGTGCTTTCCTCTGGGTCCCTCCCTAGAGACAACTACTACTTTCAATTCCCTTAGCTGTTTCATTTTTTTTGCCCCTGTGGTGGGGGGTGGGGGGATGGGTCTCCTGGGTAACTGTGGGAAGGCAATTCCTTTCTATAGCTCTTAATTTGCCAAATTGGGGAAGATGAATCTAGTGCCCCTGCCAGGTGATTACACTAAGCCATTGAGACAATTGCAGCGCTTTATCGGAGACTTTTCAGAAAGCTGACTTGTTCTTTAGGAGCCATCAGCTTAATGGAATTCCACTGTATTATTTTCCAACGTGGTGTGCCGCAGGATAGCTCTGGTCAGCACTTTAGCTTGGGGAATATATTTTCATTTGAGAAGATGCCTCTGCTGGGCTTCTTGAAGCATTGGTTTAAGAAGCACTGACTCAGCCCAGTTGAGGGAAGTGGTTGGGGAGGACACCACGTGCACAGGGTTGCGGGGAGAACAGACCCGCTCTAAAACTTCCTGCTAGGAGTGG
>NW_007249662.1:468019-469432 GCF_000164805.1 Carlito syrichta | reverse complement strand
GGAGGGGTGGGAAGGGATAGGGAGTTGGGGGCTGGGGGAAATCCCTCAGCTGTTTCTTATGGGGGTTTTGACATATATGTCTAGTTATTTCATTCACTCACTCATTAATCAATCAATTAATCAAAAACATTCACAAAAAGCCTTCACTATGGGCTAAGGAGCTCTGCTGGGTGCTATGGATAGAGGGATGAGAAACCAAAAAAGTCTCTGTTTCTCTCTCTGTCTGTCTGTCTCTCTCTCTGTCACTCTTTGTCTCTCTATCATTCTCTCTCTGTTTATCTTCTTCGCAGTCTGCCTCTCTGTTTTTCTCTCTCTTTGTCTCTGTTTCTGCCCCAATCTTTTTTGTCTTTGTTCTCTTTCTGGATTTAGCATACAATTCTCCTTCTCTTTCCCTGGCTCCCCACCCTCCATCTCTGCCATCTCCCATGCTCTTCTCGAACATTCTCTGACTCTAGGAAAGAGTCTCCTCTGGTGAGGCAATTTTAAACCCAGGACTCAGCTAATATCATTTTTGTATGTTGTACAGTCTTGGCGGGCTGGGGGAGTTAGCTGGTTTGCACTTTAATGCAGTTTAGTCAAGATAGTATTTTTTATTAACAAATTTGTTCAGATTGGCTTGCACGATGTGACTAAAATATTAAATTCCTTCCGAGTCAAAGCACGAATGGATTGGGAAGGTAAATTATAGAAGAGTGTTCTCCTACAGGAATTACATGGACTCAAAATGAGCTTTTCTTGGTACGGAGTCCACTGCATTACACACGGGCTTTGAGAGGGAACACTGAAAGCCAAGTTCTCCGGGAGCGCCCTAATAGACAGGAACAGCAGTAATTAAATTAGCAGGCAGAATTTGTTCTTTGGCTACTTCCTGCATGTTTTCTTACCTTGGGGGATATTAGTGGGAGGAAATGTTTAGCAGAGTCTTGACAAAATTAAGATTATTCAGCCTTTATGGAAATGAGCAGGTCCACAGATAACTCAAAATGTTTGGTGATAAAAAAATAAGCAGCTTGGGAAGAGTTTTAAGATTTTCTTTCCCTCTCTCCCTCCTCCCTCCCTTCCTCCCTCCCTTCCTTCCTTCCTTGCTTCCTCCCTTCCTTTTCCACTTCCTTTCTGTTTAGTGCCCCCACCCCTCATTATGCCTGCATCAGTAACCTGCTGTACTTGGATCAAAGCTGAACTGACACCTGAGTTCAATTCCAGTCTTCTGGCTGCTCACCAGCTGTGTGACCTGGGGAGCGTTATCCAACCTCTCTGGGCTCATTTCCCTTTTCTGATGAGTATGAAATTTTGGACTAGATGACCTCTAATGATTTCTTCCAGATCTAAAATTCCTTGACACACATACAAACACTCGAGTTTTTCTTCTTTTTTTTTTTTTTTTTTTTGAGTTGGAGTCTTACTCTGTCGCCC
>NW_007249662.1:461037-467744 GCF_000164805.1 Carlito syrichta | reverse complement strand
CAATCCACTCACCTCAGCCTCCCAAAGCGCAGGATTACAGGCTGAGCCACCGAGCCCGGTCCCTGCCCAGAATTAAAACTTAACTTTGCTTTCCATAACTGAGTTGACTGTATGTCAGAGGGGGGACAGTGGCTGGGAGATCACTCTGAATGTCTGTCTTCTGTCACCTGGAGTCCCCCTTCTTGTAGGCAGGGCCTAATTTCCATTAAGTTCTCTTGTCTGCATGCCTGATAACGACATCATCGCCACCAATAATAACAGCAGCTACCTTCAAATGGACTCTTTCCACCTGTCAGGTGCTGTACCCTGTCTCATTCCATCCTCACAATGAACCCTCTGAAGTCAATATTTTCAGCATTTTGCCAATGAGGAAACTGAGGCATAGAGAGGTGAGGTTCTGTTCTCAAGATCAGATGGGAACCAGGATTTGTACCCAATTTCTCTTTATCCAAGAGTTTGACATTGTAACCACTATATCCATCCCCTCCCATATTGACTCTTCTAGAAACATCTGTAATTTTAGAAAAAAGAGAAGAAGGAAGAAAGGAAAGAGATTGAGAAAGGGGAAGGATGGAAGAAGGAGTCTTTCCCCTAATGTCTAGAGGCAGCTCTGCATTAAGAGCTGGGAGATATAAGTTCATATTCTAGCTTTACTATTCAATTGCTGTGTGGCATTGAACAAGTCGCTTCCCCATGCCTCAGCTTATCATCTACAGGATTAAAGGGCTAGAGCACAGAGTCTTTAAGGGCTCTGAGACTCTTTAAGATTCTCTTATCTGCCGGGAGTGGTGGCTCACGCCTGTTATCCCAGCACTTTGTGAGGCCAAGGCAGGAGGGATTGCTTGAGCCCAGGAGTTCCAGACCAGCCTGGGAAACATAGCAAGACCCCATCTCTAAAAGTAAAATAAAATAAATTAGGCAGGCATGGTGGCAAGCATCTGTAGTCCAGTTATTTGGGAGGACGAGGAGGGAGGACTGCCTGAGCCTAGGAGTTTGAGACCAGCCCAGACAATGTAGTGAGACACCATCTCTACCAAAAAATAAAAGGTCAAGCGTGGGGACAATCACCTATAATTCCAGCCACTCAGGAGGCTGAGGTGGAAGGATCGCTTGAGCCTAGGAAGTCGAGGCTGCAGTGAGCTGTGATCGTGCCACTGCACTCCAGCCTGGGCGATAGAGTGAGACGCCTCCAACTCAAAAAAAGAAAAAAAAAAAGAAAAGAAAAAGAAAAAACTCCCCTATCAACGCCAGGGAGGTTGGAGGGGACTCAGAAGTGATTACAGTTGCTGAAAATGGGGAAACCAAGGCTAGGCGAGGTAATAGCATCACAAAAACTAGCAGGCACCTTTTGGGTCTTTCACGTGCGAATGTTTGAGACTTTGCATTTGGGGTCTCTTTTGGAATGGATTTATGAAAGCTTAGACACAAAAGGGGGATGGAGTATAAGAATATTTGGACACCACAAGGAACCCAAGGGCAGCAGCAAGGGTACCCGATGTTTCTGTTCATGCCTACACTCCTGGCATTGCCATTCCTTTAACTCTTAACCTCCCCCTGCGCTTCCAGGCCCCAGGAGGCTGCCGGTTTTCATCTTTGAGCCTAAAGTAACATCTTCAGACTCCATCTAGGAGAAAGAAGTGGATTGGTCCAGCCAGGGGCACGTGCTCTCCTCTGATCCAATTAGTTGTCAGACTGGGGGCGTGGTCCAAGCCCAAGAAGTTGAGGGCCTGGTGGAGGGGAGGAGTCTCCAGCAGGTGTTCCTGCTGGGCCTGGTGCTCAGAAGGCCAAGGACAGAATGCCTTCTCACGGTGGCACACCCGTGTTTGTCACACAGCGGCATGAACTCCTGCAGTTGTTATTAATGATGGAACTTTAAATTTGTGGCTTCCATTTTATGTGAAGTGGCTCTCCCGGGAAGGAATAAACAACACTGAGGATGCCCAGGGGAGCCAATTATCGTTTGCGGCTTTGAGGGACATGCGTGCGGGCAAGCGCCAGGATGGTGATGGGAATGTTTTGGCCAAGTTTTAGTTGAGTATTTCTCACATTAAGGAAGAATTCCCAGGCAGAAGCCTGAACAGCCTCATCACCACACACGAAACCCCATTTCTTTAGAAGGGCGGATGTGGTGGCCGACGCTTGTAATCTCAGCACTTTGGGAGGCTGAGGTGGGAGGATCGCTTGAATCCAGCCTGGGTAACATAGTGAGACCTGTTTATACAAAAGAAAAAAAAAAAAGGAGAAAAGAAAAAAGAAAAATTAGCCGGGGGTGGTGGCGTGAGCTTTTAGTCCCAGCTTCTCTGGAGGCTGAGGTGGGAGGAAGGGGAAGCTGCGTGAGCTGTGTTGAGCTGTGATTGTGCCACTGCACTCCAGCCTGGGCAACAGAGTGAGACCTCCACTTAAAAAAAAAAAAAAAAATCCTCACCAACTCAAATGGAGATTTTCAGAAGTGTTCCAAGATAAGTCCATGCTGGTAGTTTGGTGCATATAATTTCTTTTCAAATGTATAAACAGCAAATAAATTCTTGAAATTCTTCTCCAGTGAACTTTCTGTGTTACATAAAGGATGAGCTGCTTTGGGTGATGCAGGGCATTGTAAGACCAGTGTAGAGAAAAAGAGAATGAGTTGGGTAGTTAGGCAAAGAAAAGGAACTTTATTAAAGGGAAACAAGAGGGAGACTGGTCCTAGAGAAGAACTAGCCCCTTGTTCTTTTTCTGGGTCCCTCTTATATCCTGTAGCTGAAGTCTGGTGGTCACGTAGTACACGTGGTTCTGAGGAAGCAGGTGCTGGTGTTCACGCAGCCTTAAGACATAACCTTGAGGAAGCAGGACCCAGCAAAAACAGGACACTGCTTAAGCAATGCGAGTTTAGCATGAATCATTTCAACAATGGGCCCCCCATGTAAGCCCTATCATTCTAGCCTTTTTATTTAGGATAGGGCCGAAGATCAATTTTCTGTCACTGCTTCCTGCTGGACAGGGACATTTTGGGGGTGTGATAGGAAAGGGCTGGAATGTGGGTTAAGGGGGTCCATGTGGGCTTGAAGCTTTTGATAAATTGAACTGGTTAGAAGTAGCTCATGCCGGGCTCGGTGGCTCAGCCTGTAATCCCGTGCCTTTGGGAGGCTGAGGTGAGTGGATTGCCTGAGCCCGCGGGTTCGAGACCCGCCTGGGCAGCGAGACCTCATCTCTACAATAAATCAAAAAATCAGCCGAGCGTGGTAGCGCATGCCTGTAATTCCGGCTACTTGGAAGGCTGAGGCGGAAGGAACACCAGAGCCCAGGAGGTCGAGGCTGCGGTGGCCGGGAGCGGCCACTGCACTCCAGTCTGGGTGACAGAGTGAGACTCCAACTCAAAAAAAAAACAAAAACAAAAGTAGCTCATGGATAGTATGGTTGGTGAAGGCTTATAAGCGGTTCTGAAGAAATTTTGAAAAAAGGTGTGTTAAACACTAACTGAAAGTAAGAATGAGAGTAAGTAGGAGAGGTCCTAGATAGGGTAGAACCCATGACATCCAATTCCAGTTGTTTAGCCCGTTTTTCCATGAATTACTGAGGTGCTGACATATTTTTGGGGCCCTGCTTGTTAGATTCCTTGCTGCTTCCATTATGACACCCGAGTTATTGGCATAGAAGCAGCAGGCTTCTCCCAAAAATAGGCATAGGCCTCCTTTTTCTGCCATGAGGAAGTCTAACCCTCTTCTGTTTTGGAGGACCACAGCTGCCAGGGAATTTAGCTGGTTCTGGAGAGTGACAAGGCTAGTAGTTATTTCTTCTATGTGGTCAGTAAGGTCTTTTGAAAGGCTTTGATAGTAATTTAAAGAGGTTGTGAGTCATGTGGTCCCTGTTTCAATCCCAGCCGTTATTCCTAAGCCTATCAATAGAGGAATGAATTGAATTGCCCAGTTTGGGTGGGTTATGGATTAGTGGGACAGGGAGGGTTTGATTGTTAGGAGTGATAGAGATATCTGGGGGGCTAGATATACCAAGGTACATATTTTCGTCCAGTTAGTGGGAAGACATCAATAGGTGGTAGCTTCACATAAGAAAAATATTCCAGGAGTAAGGAGATAAGATCTGAAATTGATAGCAAATAGGAGTTTTTTTTTTGGAATTTGTTGGCTGTTTCCCAAACTGACAGAGGGCCTACCAGTGTGGCCCCTACGAGAGGAGTATTTGTATCATATGCAAAATGGGGTAGGGGAAATGTTGGAGAAATGAGGTAAGTCCTCTAATGCCTTTTTGCAAGTATGGATGGGAGACTCAGAAGAATTAGGGATAAGGATGTCAGGGTTAAGAGTAGGACAGTGTTTAAAGGAGAACTTAGGAGATTTGAGAAGAGTGACATGAATCAGTTGGATATGTGAAGGAGATAAGAGGGTTATGACTTTGAGAGAAAGTAAGTTTTTAAAGTCATGTGGTGAATGAATGACAGTGGGTGTTTTATTTTTTTTACTTTTTTTTTATTGTGAAGTTGTGGGGTACAGTTAAGGGTTAGGTATACAATTGCATTTCATTCAGACACCCTGTTGATATCGGGTGTTTCCCCATTCCCAGACAGATATTTGCTAGACAGTGGGTATTTTAAAAGTAAGCTTTTTACTTTCTTGAGTGAGGAGTATAGCTGCTGTCAAAGCACGTAGGCAGGACAGCCACCCTTGGACTGTGATATTTAGTTGTTTTGATAGATAAGCAACAGGGCTGAACAGGGGCCCTGGTTTTAAGACTTCTAGGGCAATTTTGTGCCTTTCAGTAGTGTAAAGTATAAAGGGGAGAGAGAGGTCAGGAAGTGTTAGAGCTTGGACTGAGAGAATAGCTTGTTTAAGGGCATTAAAGGCTGAGCAGATATTTGATCTAGGCTCTAGAGACTCTGAAAGATTTCCTCAGGTGGCCTGATATAAAGGAAGTGCTAAGAGGATGAAATTAGGAATTCAGAGGTGCAGATGTTTAGCCAAACCCAAGAAAGACAGGATTTCTCTTTTTGATGTAGGGAGTGGTAGGGTGGATATAAGGGACTTTTTATTAGTTGTAGTGTGTTTTTTGGTTGGTGTTAAAAGGACTCTGAGATATGTGACTTTAGGGAGAAAAAGCTGAGCCTTGGCGGGAGACACTTGATAGCCTTGATCGGCTAGAAAATTAAGGAGCTGTGTAGTGTGTTGTTGAGAGTATGTAAGTGAGGGACTTCAAAGGAGGAGATTATCCACATATTGAAGGAGAGTACTTGGGGTCAGATTAAGGGAGGTTAGGTCTGATGCTAGAGCTTGGCTAAAGAAATGAGGACTATTGCAAAAACCTTGTGGGAGGACTGTCCACGTCAGCTGTTGGGAGTGATGATTGTCTGGATCAGTCCAGGTGAAGGCAAAGAGATCTTGAGAGTTTGGGTGTATAGGGAAAGTAAAGAAGGCATCCTTGAAGTCTAGAATGGTGAAATGGGTGGTAGAGGAGAGAATGAGAGAGATAGAGTATAGGGATTAGGGACTACCTGGTGTTTGGGGAGAATGGCCGCGTTGATAAGTCTCATGTCCTGAACCAAGTGGTAGGAGCCATTTGGCTTTTTGATGGGCAGGATAGGGGTGTTATAGGGAGAGTGGGTTGGGTGTAAAAGGCCCTGGTGTAGGGGTTTAGTGATAATAGGTTTTAACCCTTGCTGATGATTTTGGGAGATGGGATACTCCGGTTGATTGGGGAATATAGAGGAGTTTTTGAGGTGACCTGTTGTCTTCGTTGAATAGGAGCATGGTGAGAGGTGATGGATGGGCTGTCTATGTTTTAAACTATGGGGTTTATGGATGAGGAGGGCAGTGGGGGTGGGGGAGAAAAAGTGGAGTTGAGGAGCAATAGCTATGCTAGATCGGGCGGTGGACTTGGGATAGTGATAGAAGCTTTGTATTTGGAGAGGTCTCTCCCAAGGATAGGAGTAGGACATCTTAGGAGTATGAGAAAAGAATGAGAAAATGGGGTTTTGAAGTGTGCAAGACAGAGGTTCAGTAATTTGTGATATAGATATTAAACCGTCAATCCCCACAACAGATGTCTGAGAGACCTTTGTTTTTCCGGAGTAGGTAGGCATAGCAGAGTAAGTGGCCCCTATGTCAATGAGAAAAAAGATCAGCTTACCTGCCACCGTGAGAGTTACCCTGGGCTCTGTAGAGGTAATGGGAGTTGGGGCCTGGAGTCCCGGGCACCTTCAGTCTTCAGCAGCAAATCCAAGAAGACTGGGCAGAGCTGGGTCAGAGGACTCCTGCTCGGAACTAGAAGATGTCCAGATCCGTATAGGGGGATTGGGGCAGTGGACCTTTCAGTGTTCCTTTTTGCCATGGCTGGGACATGGACCTGGAGGGGGCCTTGACTGTGGGCATGAGCTGGCCCAGTGGCCTTCCTTGCCACTTTTGAGGCAGGACCCAGGTGGCCTTTTGTCTTTGTTGGTTGATGGAGGTTTGGAGCCATGTAGGGCAGTGACTAGGAGCTGGTATTTGGCCTGATCTCATTGGGGCTTTTTTTTTAGCTTTGCCTGTTTTTCCCGGTTATTGAAAAATTTAAAAGCCAAATTTAAAAGGTGTCATTGAGGGGTTTGAGGGCCCTCCTCTGCCTTTTATAGTTTCTTTCAGATGTCAGGGGATGATTGGGAAATAAAATGGGTGTTAAGGACAATAGTGCCCTCTGTTGAAGAGGACATTAATTTTTTTTTTTTTTTTTTGAGTTGGAGT
>NW_007249662.1:448965-460923 GCF_000164805.1 Carlito syrichta | reverse complement strand
TTCTCACCAAGTTGCCCAGGCTGGTCTCAAATCCCTGGACTCAGGCAATCCTCTTGCCTCAGCCTCCCAAAGTGCTGGGATTACAGGCTTGAGCCATTGTGCCCAGCTAGCAATTAGTAATTGCATATCCACTTATTCATTTGTTTCTTGTCTTCTCCCCCATGGTGCCACTTGTTCCACAAGGGCAGGGACCTTATCTGTACCCCTGAGAAGTGGAACATAGAGAGTGCTTAATAAACATTTGTGGAATGAAAAATTATAAATATAATGCGCTGGACTCGTTACTGCTACTTACTTTATAAACTTGAACTCATTTCATTTACATAACATCCAGTTCTTCATCTACTATTATCTCTCAATTTACTGGTGAGAATACAGGCTCAGGCAGAGAAACAGAGTTGCTCAAGGTCACAGAACCAGCGAGTGGCATAGCTGGAATGGAGCTTCCATTTGGCCCATTCTGCTGCACTCTTTAGTCTGCCACCCTACATTCTGGGCGTGCTTCTCCCTTGGCGATCACCCTGCAGTGCCCTGCTGGCCTTGACACAACACCTTTCAGCCGGTGACCTTGGGCAAGTCCTTCTCATGGTGGGAGAATCCCATGAGACTGTAGAATTCTAGAAAACACATTTTGTTTTTATAACCTACAAGGGTAGGGCAGTCTCTCCTTATTCCATGTGTCCCCAGTGAGGTGGACACCAGAGCTCAATGTCAAGGAAAAAACTTGTGGAGTGACTCAGATTTGGTCAAGGCCCAGGGCTGCATTGTTTTAGAACTCAAAAAGAGCACTGCAGGCTTGCTTGGTGAATTTGGACTGTGGATATGTTTTGTTCAATCTGAAGTGTGTTTTATTTTTATTTATTTTTTTGAGTTGGAGTCTCACTCTGTTGCCCAGACTGGAGTGCAGTGGCCACTCCCGGCCACCGCAACCTTGACCTGCTGGGCTCTGGCGATCCTTCCACCTCAGCCTTCCGAGTAGCTGGAACTACAGGTGCGCACTACCATGACCGGCTAATTTTTTGATTTGTTGTAGAGATGAGGTCTCACCAAGTTGCCCAGGCAGGTCTCGAACTCGCGGGCTCAGGCAATCCACTCACCTCAGCCTCCCAAGGCACGGGATTACAGGCTGAGCCACTGAGCCTGGCTTGAAGTGTGTTTTAAATAATTTTATTCAACTCCCACATTTAAAAATCAAGTTTGCTCACATAAAAATTTCCAGCCAGGTGTGGTGGCTCAAGTCTGTAATCCTAGCACTTTGGGAGGCCAAGTTGAGAGGATTGTCTGAGCCCATGGATTTGAGAACAACCTGGGTAACTTGGTGAGACCTCATCTCTACAATGAATCAAAAAATTGACTGGGCATGGTAGTGCGTGCCTGTAGTTCCAGCTACTTGGAAGGCTGAGGTGGAAGGATTACCTGAGCCCAGCAGGTCGATGCTGCGGTGGTCATGAGTGTGCCACTTCACTCCAGCCTGGGCGATGGAGTGAGACTCCAACTCAAAAAACAAAAACAAAAACAAAAAAACCTCCAGATTTCCAACTTCTCTTAGAAATTAAAAAATAAGACTGAGCATGATGGCTCACACCTGTAATCCCAGGCTTTTAGGAGGCCGAAACAGGAGAATCCCTTGAAATCATGAGTTCAAGACCAGTCTGAGCAACATAGCGAGAACATATTTCTACAAAAAATTAAAACATATTAGCTGGGTGTGGTGGCGTGCCCATAGTCCCATTTAGGCCAGGGCAAGAGGATCACTGAAGCCCAGAAATTTGAGGTTGCAGTGAGCTATGATGGCACCTCTGAACTCCAGCCTGGGTGACAGAGCGAGACTCTGTCTCTAAAACACACACACACACACACACACACACACACACACACACATACACACAGATAAATGTAAAAATAATCCCAGGTAGCAACGCTTAGATGCTGTTGGGGAGCACCTTTATACAAGCATGCACTTCCTTGTTTGCTCCAGACCCAGGAGGCCATCTCTCTCATTTAGTGGCTCCCGTAGGCATTTGAGTTTGAGACCTGGTGAGTTTGATTGAATTTGAGCTGAACCTCGGTACCAGTTAGGCACAGGCAGTGATGGGCTGAACTTTTCACTTTCAGAACAGCACCCAATAAATAAATCCTGGGCGTGCTGCCACGTCGGGCGGCATTACAGATGCTGTGGGAATTGTGTGGCCCCGTTTCTGTCCTCCGCATTGTTTTTAGTGATTTGTGCTGAGAAATGACATCTTTGCTTGAATACTGCCAGGTTGTAGGATGCATGACTTGATAGAACACCTCACCTGACTTAGAGACCTCAGTGATGGGCTGTCATTTATTTCTTTTCATCTGTGGTTGTGTGTGTGTGTGTGTGTGTGTGTGTGTGTGTGTGTCTACTGAATTCTGAAGTCTTAGTTCAGGAGCCTGGACCTGGTCAACTGGTTAAAAATGTCCTGGGTGCCGGGTTCGGTGGTTCAGCCTGTAATCCCAGCACTTTGGGAGGCAGAGGCAAATGGATTGCCTGAGCCTGCGGGTTCAAGACCAGCCCAGGCAACTTGGCAAGACCTCATCTCTACGATAAATCAAAAAAATTAGCCAGGTGTGCCTATAGTTCTGGTAGCGTGTGCCTATAGTTCTGGCTACTTGGAAGGCTGAGGCTGAAGTATTGCCAGAGCCCAGCAGGTCGATGCTGGGTTGGCTGTGAGTGTGCCACTGCACTCCAGCCTGGGCGATGGAGTGAGACTCTGACTCAAAAAAAAAAAAAAAGTCCTGGCACATATCACAATGGCAATGACAGTTGTCATTCAAGATCCGTGGGGGTAGGGAGTGGAGTTGGCTCTAAGAACCCCTTGGAGACCAAAATTGTATATTCTCAAGTCCCTGATATAACATGGTGTATTGGTATTTTTGCAGATAACCTATGCTCATCTCCCTTATACTTTAAATCACCTCTAGATTACTTATAGCACCTGATACAGTGTGACTGCTGTGTAAATTATTGTTATACTGAATTGTCTTAAAATGTGTATTAATTTTTATTTACTTTCATTTAAAAAAATATTTTCAATCTGCGGTTGGTTGAATCTGTGGATGTGGAACTTGTGGATGCTGACAGCCAACTCCTTTTGCTCATGTGTGTGCTGACTTGTGAAACATCAAACAGTCCCAAGCTCTTCCATCCCCAGGGTCTTGGAGTTGAGTGGGGCCATATGATTCGTTCTGGTCAATGGGTTGTGAGTAGAAGGGGTGTGCCTTTCCTCCAGGCTGGGCCTGGGAAAGCGGGCATGAGTTCTCTCTGTACTTTTGTTTGCTGTATGGAGGATGAAGGCCTCATGTTGAAAATGTTGAATGTGGAGTAGGTGTATTATTTAAGCCTGGTGTTAGGACTGAATGCTGTGTTTTCCCCTAATTCCTATGTTGAAACCCTAACCCCCAATGTATTAGGAGGTGGACTTTTGGAAAGTGATTAGGCCATGGCAGGGGGTGCCCTCATGAGTGGGATTAGTGGCCTTAAAAGAAGAGACATCAATGAGCTTGCATCCTCTCCCTCTGCAGTCAGGAAGTGTGCCATCACCAGAATAAAATCTGAAGGCATCTTGATCTTGAACTTTTGAGTCTTCAGAGCTGTGAGAAATAAATGTTTGCCGTTTGAGCTGCCCAGCCTATGATACTTTGTTATGTAACAGTTGGGGCTAATGAAGACACCTGGATTTATGAGTGACCTGAACCTGCAGCAGACCCTCTCTGTGTGAGGAAGGAGCAAACTTTTGTTCTGTTAAACCACTGAGATCTTGGTGTGTTTGTTATGCAGCACAACCTAGCCTAAGCTAACTGATACATCCTCCATTAGAATTGATCAGTAGGGACAACCCATCCATATCGAGAAAAGCTTTTGACAACCAGTGCTCAAGAAATATTGTAGAAAGGATAAAAGAACAATCATGGCTTAAACTATATATATATATACTCAACTCTTTTTCTTCATAGATGGTGTGTTGGATTGGAAAGCTACCTTTCTGGGAAAGAAAGGAGAACCAACACTTGTTGAGAGCCATCTGTGGTGCTAAATATTATTCACATCTAAAGATAAAGAACATGAGTTTCAGGAAGTTTAGGCAACTCGCCTGGGGTCACAGAGTGATCTAATGGTGGTTCTGCCAGCATGCCTCCTTCCCATCTTTTCAGTAGTTTTTAGGACTAAACTTTGATGTTGCCTTCTCAAGGAACCCTTCCCTGATATTAGACTAGATTAGTTCTTTGTTCCTCTAACTCCTGGTACTTCCCCCTTATAATACTTGCTTCCCATCAGATTTTAAGTGCTCCAAGGGCAGGTCCTGTGCCTGTGTTGTTCAATGGGGCATCTCTAGTACCTAGTATAGTGCCTGGTACATAGTAAGTGCTCAGAATATGTTTGCTGATTGAATAAGAGGTCACTCAGCTATCATTGAAACAATTATGCAGGTTGGTGTGAGTGGACAAGGGTCTCAAAAGCTCACTGAGTGAGACATGCAAAATAGAGAACATGTTAAATGTGATCACGGTTTCTTTAGAATTAATTTTTGTGTATAGGGTGAGGTGAAGAGTCAGAGCATCTCCTCCCTCCCTCTCTCTCTTTCTCTCTTTCTTTCTTTCTTTGGATAGCCAATTGATCCAGTACCATTTATTCAAACAACCATCCTTTCCGTCTTCCTCTTCTCCCAAACTGTAGTCATGCCTTTGCAGTAAATCAGGTGACTGCATATGCGGGGCTCTTCAGCACCTCATTTGGTTCCATCAGTCTTTTTGTCTATCATTGTGTTGATACCACAATATCTTAACAACTGCCACTTTGAGTAAGGCTTGAAATCTGGTCATGTCAGTTTTCCAATCTCTTCCTCCTCTGTTGCTTGATTTTATAAGGTTGTTTGAATTTTCATATACATGCTAGAATCAGCAATTTCAAGAAAAAAAATTAGACTCTGGATTTTGTTTGGGATCTAATGCATTCATAAACCGTTTGGGGGGGAGAGTTAAAATCTTAGTGTTGAATCTTCCAGCCTATGATTGTGGGACATTTCTCCATTTGTGTAAACATTCCTTAACTTCTCTTTGCACATCTTTTGTTAGCTTTGTTCCAAGACTTTAAGACATTTTTTGATGCTGTGGTAAATGACATTACATTTTACATTTCTGTTTCTATGGATTGTTGTGAGAGTAGTATATGAACAGAAGGATGACACTTATTTTGCCCTCTCTCCACTCAAACTTTTTGCATGACTTAATATACCTGTGTAAATTCATAGGAAAAAGCTTGGAACTGCACACACGAGACTGACCACCACAGTGGTCACTCCTGGGGAGAAGAGGGACCCGGGATTCTTGAGAAAAGATGGCGTTCAAGAGGGACTTGAGCCTTACCTGTCATGTTTTGATTCTTCTAAAAGGGGGAATATTTTAATATATGATTGTGTAATTAACAGTCTATTAAAAGACAGGGTACAGTGGCTCTCATCTGTAATCCCAGCATTTGGAGTGGCCAAGATGGGAGGATTGTTTGAGCTTAGAAGCTTGAAACCAGCCTGGGCAACACAGGAAGACCTTCTCTTAAAAAAAAAAAAATTAACCAGGTGTGGTGGCATGCATCTGTAGTCCCAGCTACTTGGGAGACTGAGATGGAAGGATCATCTGAGCCCAAAAATTGAGGCTGTGGTGAGCTGTGATTGTACCACTGTACTCCAGCCTGGGTGACAGAATGAGATCCTGACTAAAAAAATCTATTGGAAGAAAATCAGAAAATGACCCATCCTAAACCTGGTTGTGGGTATATGTGACTTGGTGGGTCTCTGGAGCCCAGACTCCCTGCTTGTGTCAGGAATGTGCTTGAAATAGGCTTGTAATTAAAAGCATGAAAATCTGATCAACTGGGTTGTACTCAGAAGAGAGACTGTGTTCCATGAGACTCTATAGAAGTGAGTCAAGGGAGGACGGATTGGTCACTGTGTGTCCAAAACTGTTCAGAAACTCCTAGACCTACAATCAAGAGGAGCAGACCAGAGCACATCCCTGGAGTAGAAGGCCCAGCATTGTGACTGCCTGACTAATTGTGATTCCAGGACCACCACCAGCTTCTGTCTTAGACTGGGGTCACCCAAATGCATTCCCTGAGATAAGGATTTTAGTGCAAGAGTTTATCTGGCAGGTGATTCCTCAAAGGATTGGTAGGGTAGTGAAGTGAGCCAAGGAAAGTCAGTAAGCCAGTACAGGGTGCAGTGGGGAGCAGGTTTTGCTGAGGGCAACCGGGCCTAATGCCACCAAGGTCCTCTGGGAGACTGTGTTAAGCACACTGTAATCTGTGCATGGTGTGCAAAGCTGTGTAGTTTCATTCACACCAGTCATCAGTTGAAGGTTGCTCCCAGGGGCATTGCCTCATTGGCACTTTTGACTCATTCTACACATGGGCTTAGCATATTTTGGGAGCCAGAGAACAGACATTGTCCATTCGATGTGCAAGAAATGGTGAAAGGGACATCAATAGCATGGGCTATGTCTTGCTGAATAGACTTGGAATGGGGAGAAAATATGCTTAGTGAATAAGATGAGTGCTTGTCTCCTGAGTGCTTTCAGTTCTCAATAGAATCCATTTGCATTCTGATTTATAATTGCACTCTTATGAGTGTGGCTGATGTGAGTCTAGAGACACTGCACTTTATTGAGAATACTTGGAAAAATTGTACCAGGCAGGGGCCAAGAATAAATGAAGTGGAAGTAGGAGGGGGATAAGGGACATGAAGGACTCAGAAAAGTGCTTTGAATATTGTTAAGTGCTTAATAAAAGTTACCCATAACACCAATAGCAGCTACGGCAACATTACCATCGTCAACATCAGCTATTTCTGGAGGCTGCCTTAAGGAGGGTGTGGAATCCAAGTGTAACTTATTGGATGCCAAGTAAATTAGGAGACTAACCAGGAAGAGGTTAAAAAAAGAAGTCTCGTTGCCTAATGCTGGCCTCTTGTGTAGACCTTGTAATTAGGATGATAGTTATTTTCCATTAATTGCAGTGATTGTGATTTTTTTAGGTATGAGGTTAATTGGTAATATGGCTGTATAACTTGTTCCCCTCAGGTATTTCAGCCAGCAGTCATTAACCTCTCTGTTCCGGGTTGCAGCAATTAATAATTTGTCTTCTTGGTGTTCTGCTGTCAGCATCCTTTCACTCTGCCTGTGGCATTGACTTTGACACATTATCAGGACCTATGTGGAGGAATATAAAAGCAAGTTGCAGTGTCTGTATGGTAAGACAAGGCTGACTTTCCATTCATGTGGCCAAGATGGCGGCTGGTTTGTCCATCATGGCGGCACCTTGAGGCTCAGTGCTGGGTGCTTATGAGTCTTACGAAGGCCTGTACGGAGGTTTGTGCCTGGAAGAGAAGTTGTAGCCTCTGAAAAACGAAAAGAAAATCAGCTTCTTTCTTAGACTGGAGTCACCCAAACGCCTTCCCCGAGAAAAGGATTTTAGTGCAAGAGTTTATCTGGCAGGTGATTCCATAAAGGGTTGGTAGGGGAGTGAAGTGAGCCCAGAAAAGACAGTAAGCCAGTACAGGGTGCAGAAAAGTAATGTGTTTTATTTCATGCTTACATAATGTCACACTGTGCCAACTAGTCAATGGCAGCTCAGCACACAGCACTCTACATATTATATTTTATGTGGTTACATTTTGCTGTTTTAATAATTGGAGGTGATAGCCCCTACTTTCAAGTTATCCAGGGTTTATGTGAGACCCTGCCCTGGGCACAGGCTTCTGATCACAATTTGATCAGTAGGAACTTGATTTGTTCAAGAACACCTTGAATGAATGGGTTAGTTCCAGCTCGGGATATTGTGGCCCTTTTCAACTTGCTCTCCTGAATTTTTGGATGTTCTTTGTAATTTAAAAATGTTAAGCACAGGCTGGGCCTGGTGGCTCACACGTGTCATCCCAGCTCTTTGGGAGGCCGAGGTGGAAGAATTGCCTGAGCCCAGGAGTTGGAGGCTGCAGTGAATTGTTATCGTGCCACTGCACTGCACCCAGCTTATACAGCAAGACCCCATCTCTTAAAATTAAAAATAATGGCAAAAGTAAATGTATGCTTGTTGGAATAGAATAAATACAAGCAAATATGAGTGGTATTCCAGCACCATTTTTGCCTCCTCCTGATCTTTTAAAAAAATTGAAATGCAGTGTTTCCTAAACTTTCCTAGGGGTTGGAGCGATATTAGCACATAAACTATCCTGCTCCTGCCTCCTGAATAGTGGTTAACAAGCACACAGTGTCTGCCGCTAACTATCCCAGTGGCTTTAGATAAGTGGTGTCATCCCCCAGATGACAACAGTGTCTGCCTCCCGGGATGCTGTGAGGACCAAGTGACTTAAAATGCATACAGGAGTCAGTCTGGAGCCTGTATCATATATATGCTGTTTCCTAACTCTGAACCCCGAGCCTGGCGACAAGAGATTGCCTCACGCGACGCATATTTCTGAATTGTAGGGGTGCAATTTCCCAGTGTTTGCAGATTCAGGGCACTCCCTGGGGATATAATTAGAATCAGATTTTGGAAATGGTTGATCCACTCAGTCATCTGTTTTGCTCTTCTTAATTTAAATACAGAATTTACTGCAAGTCACTCTTCCCAGGTGAGCTGAATAATTAATACCAGCGCCGAGAATTCCACCTGGCTTAAAAAGGGCTCATCATTACCTATCACAACCACTGCCGCTTTCTGAGCAATCTCCATGTGTCCTAAGTCCTTGTCTACCACAGGTCCCAAGGGCAGCAGTCAGAATTGTGAGACAGCGATCCGAGTTCCAGTCCTGCCCTCGCCTCTTCCAAGCCGTATGTCTTCAGGCAAGTCCCCTCCCCTTTCTCTGATCTACTGTTTCCTCATCTGTACAGTGGGGCACAGTGGGCTGCTCAGTTCCCTCCATTATCTCTGCCTGAAGTTGATGGTCTTTTAGCACTTGATAAATGACTTATTATATTTTAGTTTTTGAGTCGGGGTTCATTCTGTCACCCCCATCTGTAGTGCAGTGGCACAATCATGGCTCACTGCAGCCTCGATCTCCTCGGCTCAAGCGATCCTCCCACCTCAATCTTCTGAGTAGCTGGAACTACAGGCACCACCATGCCCAGCTAACTTTTATTTTTTGTTTGTAGAGATGGAGTCTTGTAATATGACCCAGTCTGGTCTCGAACTCCTGGACTCAAGCATTCCTCCTGCCTTGGCCTCCCAAAGTGCTGGAATTACAGATGCAAGCCAATGTGCCTGGTCAAATGTTAACTTTATTATTATCACCCTGTTCTTTAATCCCTACAGCCATCCTTTGAAATGATATGAAAAACGTTTGGCTCATTTCATAGGACTCACCTCTAAGAAACCAGGAGCCTTCAATATTTAATTCTATTTCTCCTTATTCTCTTTTCACAGTGTGTTTGGGAACTGGTGATGCACACTTGTCCCTGTCTTTCTTTTTTTTTTTTTTAAAGCAGGATTTATTGAGAGGACAGAAAAGCTCAAAGAGTGGGAGGGGACCTAAGGGGTTTGCCTCATTTGCCCCTTTCAACGGGAAGATGGATATACATTGTATTCATGACACTGAAATAGTGAATCCTCCCCAAATACATGTCCAGTAAATAAAAGCAAATTGCACAAAAATTCATATAGAATATTATTTATTAGGTTTAAGAATATGCAAAACACCTATATGAAGGTAAGGATACACATTCTCTGAATAGGCAGTGAAAGTGTAAAGGCAATCATGAGGTTGGAATAACACCTAATTTAAAATAGAGGTGCCCTCTGGGGAGGCAGAGGGAGGTGTGGCCAAAGAGAGGCACACAGAAGCCTTCAGCTACATTGGGGATGTTTATTTCCTAATCTGCTTCTGGGGAGACTTGTTATCCTTTATGCCTTGTAAAATATGTCTCAAGTTAGTAAAAGTCATTAAAAAAACTGCATATTAGCCATGGGGAGAGGGTTTTATTGACTTCTTTCTATTTATATTTTTTATGTTTTTTGTAGAAATGGAATTTTGCTATGTTGCTCAGTCTGGTCTCAAACTCCTAGCCTTCTGGCCTCAAGTGGTCTTCCCGCCTCAACCTCCCAGAGCACCTGGTCATGGTTGGTGTCTTGAACTGAGTCCTTTCCCTTTCCCGAATCCACACTCTCTCTACCTACCTCCCTTCCTTTGTGGCCTCCCGAACAAAGCCCAGGCTTAACATGGAGCTTGCCAGCTGCCAGTTTTCTCAGTTTGCACGTTCAAGGAGCCCTTGCCTTATCCCTCTGCATTTTAATTATAATTCACATTCCTGGCTTAACCTCCAAACATTTCCAGACCTTTGATTTTTAGGGAGCTGGGGAAGGGGCTGGGAGGAGGGGGTTGTTCTCATCACTGCAGAAATGGTTAGGACAATCATGGTATGTGTTGGGTTTTTCTTACCCCAACCCTAACATATTTATAAACATGAATGTTTATTAAAATAGGTAGTGTAGGATAAAAGAAACATCTTTACTTTCTACTTGATATAGTTGAGGCCCATAAAGCAAAAAGACAGATTAACCAGAGAAAAGTACACCAATATAAGCTTTATTGAATATAAGCTTTATGTAACATGGAAGCCTTTGGAAAGTAAAGACCCAAAGAAACAGGGACATCTATATATTTTTAATGCTAGGTTTGATGAAGAAGTAGACAGTTGTGGAAAAGTATGATTAGGCATGGGGGAGCGATCTAATATAACAAACTGGGGGAAACTGAGCAAGTCTTGTTTGTTCAGGTTCCTGTGTCTGAAGAGATGAGGGCACTCCTCTCCTGCAGGTATAGGGAAGGCAGGTGAGGAAAGGGAAGAGAGAGCTTCCTGCTTCTGTTGTTTTCTCAGATGCCAAGGCCCCATATTTGGGGGTAGTATGTGTCTTAAGCTCCATGAGCAAAAATCCTTCTTGAAGGGTAAAGGGGATGTAATATAACTCACCCCCCAGCATACTCCTTACGAGAGAGAGAGAGAGAGAGAGAGAGAGAGAGAGAGAGAGAGAGAGAGAGAGAGAGAGAGAGAGAGAGAAAGAGAAAGAGAGTGTGTGTGTTAGTTGGTTGGTTGTGGAAGACAGGAGGGGGACCCATTTGTCAGGCAACCAATTCTGGTCTTCTTCCTGCAACAGCTAGCCTCTTTATGTGAAAACCCAAGGCAGGTGGAGATCTATATAAGTACATCTTCCAGGTGACTGAAACATACACCCCTGGAGTCACCAGTAGTTATGTGGAGAATGTGAGGTTCAGACAGGTGACGTGATTTTACCCAGAGGACCCAGCTGGTATTCCCAGAGTGATACTTGATGTCTAGCTCTGTCTGAAGTCAAGGATTGTGTTCTTAATGATTTGCTGGTGAGTTGATGCAACTTTTCTACTTTACTGAGGGTGACTTTAATGGTGGTCATTTCAAGAATTACCCTCCTTTTAGACATTGTTTTGCTTTCTCTTTTAAATTTAATTTAATTTTATTTTTGAGTTGGAGTCTCACTCTGTCGCCCAAACTGGAGTGCAGTGGCCGCTCTCGGCCACTGCAGCCTCGACCTGCTCGGCTCCAGCAATCCTTCTGCCTCAGCTTTCCAAGTAACTGGAACTACAGGTGCGTGCTACCACGCCCGGCTAATTTTTTGATTTATTGTAGAGATGAGGTCTCGCCAAGTTGCCCAGGCGGGTCTCGAACCCGCAGGCTCAGGCAATCCACTCACCTCAGCCTCCCAAAGGTGCGGGATTACAGGCTGAGCCACCGAACCCGGCCTGTTTTGCTTTCTCAAAGAGGACATAGAAACAATTTAAGCCGGGCTCGGTGGCTCAGCCTGTAATCCCGCGCCTTTGGGAGGTTGAGGTGAGTGGATTGCCTGAGCCTGCGGGTTCGAGACCCGCCTGGGCAGCGAGACCTCATCTCTACAATAAATAAAAAATAAGC
>NW_007249662.1:443537-448945 GCF_000164805.1 Carlito syrichta | reverse complement strand
ATCTGCTAGACATCTTACATATTCTTATTTCTGTTCCCTATTCTCGGTTCTCATTTTACAGATGGAGAAACTGTGTCTCCATGTGTTCATTATCTATTACAGTATAACAAATTAGCCCAATGAGTAGCAACTTAAAACAACAAATATTTCTGATCTGCATAGTTTCTGAGTGTCAGTATGTCAGGATGGCTTAGCTGACTGATTCTGGCTGTGGGTCTGTCATGAGGTTGTAGTCAGAATGTGGCAGGGACTGCCATCATCTGAAGGCTTGATTGGCGCTGAAAACTCCATTTCCAAGATGGCACACTCACATGGTTGTTGATCAGAAGCCTCAGTTCCTTGCCTCATGGATCTTTCCAAGAGCTGTTTAAATGAATTTACATGGCAGCTGTCTTGCCCTAGATTGAGTCAGCCAAGAGCAATAGAGATCAAGCAGGAAGCCACAGAACCTTTTAGGACCCAGCCTCTGACGTGGTACACTGTTAATTATGCTTTATTCTATTATTGGAAGGGGAGGAAAATTAGGTTCTACTTCTTGAAGGGAAGAGTATTACAGAATTTGTAGATATATCTTAAAACCACCACATTCAGGTGCATTAAACTGCCAAAGTTTGCACAGCTGTAAGGGGTGGATTTCGGAATTAACCATGGTTCTAGCTAGGTCCACAACTTCTCTTTCCACCAGCCTGTGATTTCTCCCTGAGGCACGGAGAGCTGTTTTCTGGTCCATGTAATAGTCCCAGGCTATTCTATTTGTTTCTAGAGTTTCCTGCCATCTTTCTAACTGCTCGGCTGCATCCATCATATCTCAGCAACATTTTTCCTCCTCTAAGTTGGAGTTTTGAATCTCCCATGGAATTGGAAAACCTGGGAACCTCTAGTGCGAGTTGTGTGTAAACCAACAGTCTGTGGCTCTGAGTGAGGGTTGGGATTTCTCTCTTGCCAGGTGGGTGTGCTCTTGGAGCTTGTAGCCTCTCATCCTGATTCTGAATGATCTCTCAGATTATTGAGGTTGGTGGAAAGCTTCTGGATGAAATAATTCTAATGATTTGTTTAATTTATTCTTTGTATAACTCTTCATAACCTTCTAAGGTCATGTATATGCAGTGTGTCACTTGGTTCTCACAAAAACTCACAAAAAGTGAGGCAAGTGATGGAATCTTCTGCATGGGCAATCGTTGAGCCACCACTCATTCATGAATCTTCCTTCCCTTAGTACCTGCACAGCAATGGTTCCTTCCTCCCATAAGCTGCTCCTCTGTTTTCCTACTCTGTCCTGCCGTGGGTAGCTCCATGGGAGTGTGTGGTCTTGGAGTTAGTATTTTAATTTGCATATGCTCTTGTGAAAAGAACATAGGTTTTGTGTTAGACTTCGGTTCTAATTATAGCTTTACCATCTGCTCGCTATGAGCTAGGGTCAGGACATGCAATCATGTCTTTGGATCTTGGTTTTTCTCATCTGTAAAATGGGAGTAAAGGTAGTACCTATTTCCTAAGACCATTAAGCAGAGATTAGATGGAATCACATGTACATACTGATTAGCTCAATGGGTGGCAGACAGTCAATGCCCAAAGGGCACCTTACGTGTCCTTATAGATGTCACTTTCCTGGGTACCAGGATCCCAGTTTGCTGTGTGACTTAGGGCATTTGATTGGTCTCTTGGGGCAACTTTCAATTGTAAAATGAACCTGTTGAATTGTGTAATATCTGAGGTTCCTTCCAGCTCTAAGTACTCACCACCCTCAGATTGTTCATATAGCATACCCATACTGTTTATTTTTTAAAAAATCTATTCATTACATTTTTCTTGCCTTTGCTTGCTGTAATACTTTTAGATAACAGTTACATGGAATTAATAGAAGCCAGAGGAATTGTTCAGAATGTTTTTTTATTTAATGGAGGGGATTGAGCAATATACTTATGTATATAATTACTCTTTTTTTTCTTTGCGATCTAAGAGGGTATATTAAAAATTGAGCAGTGACTTCTTTCATCTCCTGCTGAGTCAGGAAACTGGCTAATGCAGTTTTATGGTTAATTTGAAGATGTCCTAAATAACATAACTAAAAGAAAGAGACGCATTTAGTTGTAAAACGTTCTTTTTAATCATCTATCTGAATTTGAGTGTCCAAAGGGTTTGCAGCAAGTTCTGCAAAGCCTCTGGTCTCACTACAGAGTTGAAAAATAAAGGATTTCCTGAGTATGGCTCTTGGTGAAGTTTTCAAACACCAATGAACCAAAAAAAAAAAAAAATTTTTTTTTTTAGCTTCTTCCTCTCCCTCTACTTCTCTTTCTCCCAAATATTTAGCTGTGATTTAGCCTGGCATCTCCTCCAAAATCTACTGTTCTTTGCTTAGCACATAGTTTACTTTGTGCCTCATCAGAAAGGCAGTGTGCCGTGAGGTCACTCTCTTACCTTAAAATCTTTAGTGGCTCCCTATTGCCTATGACATTGAGTGTAGACTCCTCAGCCTAGTGTCTGGTGTCAGTTTTCCTGGGAAACCAAAGTAGATGACTTGCTGTTCCCCACACATGCCCTTGAACTTAAAATTTTGCTTCTGTGTCATTCATTCTGTTCCCTCCATCTTCCACACCTTTCCCTCCCCTCGTCTTTTTCTACCTGTCAGCATCAATCCAAACTTCCAGGATCCATAGACAAAGGGTTTCTCTTTTGTGGAGACTTCTGAGTCCCCCTCTCTTTTCAGAATCACTGTTATATTTGCCTTCAGGAATGCAGCATCTACTCAACAGGTTAAGAGCACAGGCTTTGCAGTTAGACAGACCTAGGACTGAATCTGGGCTCTCTCATCTGCTGTGTGAGCGCAACAAAGCCATGTCTCTCTCTGAGTTTCATTTTTAACATCGGTAAAGTGAGCATAATGAATCATCTATTTCATTGTGTTGTTGTGGGGAGTAAATGAATGAGGCACTGGGAACAACACTCTGCCTGGCTTGTGTTTACATTTAGAAATAGAGGTCACAATAATGTGTTTGCTTTCTCTCTTTCTCTGTCTCTCTCTTCCTGTTTCCTTCCTTTCCTCCCTCCCTTCCTCCCTCCCTTCCTTCTTTTTGTCGTTCTCGTTGTTGTCATTGTTGATGTTGTCTCACTCTGTTGCCCAGGCTGGAGTGCAGTAGCACAATCACAGTTCACCACAGCCTTCACCTCCTGGGCTCTGCGATCCTTCTGCCTCACCCTCCCAAAGAGCTGGGACTATAGGCATGCATCACTATGCCTGGCTAATTTTTTTACTTATTTGTAGAGACGAGGTCTTGCTATGTTGCTTAGGCTGGTCTCAAATGATCCTCCTGCCTCAGCCTCCCAAAGTGCTGGGATCACAGGCATGAGCCACCATGCCTGGCTGTGTTTCTTTGTAGCACACTCCATAATAATCCCTTCTACTCCACAGTGATCAGAGCACAAACTCCTTACATGCTGTATCAGCTGTGGTAACTTTCACCATTGACCTTGATTGTTCTTTCTTCTATCCAAGCCCTTGGCCATGTGACTTACAGTGACTTGGCAACATTTGCCACCTCCAACCAAAAGGATTTAAGTGAAAAATAATAACTACTGTATCCAAAATGTATAACACTAAGTTAAATAAGCTAACTTTCAAATGATGTGGTCTGTAAGTTTGTAGCACTTATAGTACTTGAATAGGTTATTCAAGCTTGAAGCTGCACTGAAATCTTTTTTTTTTTTTTGAGTTGGAGTCTCACTCTGTCGCCCAGACTGGAATGCAGTGGCCGCTCCTGGCCACCACAGCCTCGACATGCTGGGCTCCGGCGATCATTCCGCCTCAGCCTTCCGAGTAGCTGGAACTACAGACGTGCGCTACCATGCCCGGCTGAATTTTTGATGTATTGTAGAGATGAGGTCTCACCAAGTTGCCCAGGCGGGTCTCAAACCCGCGGGCTCAGGCAATCCACTCACCTCAGCCTCCCAAAGGCACGGGATTACAGGCTGAGCCAAACTTTTTTTCTTTGAGTCGAGGTCTCACTCTGTCACCCAGGCCGGAGTGCAGTGGTACGATCACTGCATTCTACATTTCCCCAGCCATTGACTTGGATTCAGCCATATGTCTTGCTTCGGTAGAAAACGTGAGGTGGAAGTAATGATAGCACTAGCTCAAAGAGGACGAGAGATATTGGAACAGAGTGGTGCTAGTTAGCCTGCCTGACTTTGTTCAGCTGATCTGCAGACGCAGGAGAGAGAAATGATCCTTGGATGACACTGAGATCTGGGATGGTTTGTTACAAAGCAATAGTTACAGAACACACTAAGTGGTGTCCTGTCCATGGTAGATTCTTAGTAAATATTTATTGAATTAAATTAGCAAATTCATGTATTGTGCTTTGGGGAACACGTCTGTCCTCAAGGTTAATTATTTGTTTCATTAATTAAGAAGTTCTGCTTTCAGCTGAGATGTTAACTCATTGGGGTATTTGGGGAAATTGTTTTCTCAGATAAGACCTGAGAAATGCAAACCTTGTGAAAGGGAAGCTGTTGATAATTCCTGAGGGCTTGAGACTTTATAATAAACATACAGTAAGTCATGAAAAAAATAGGTGAAGCAGAAACATAATTTTTTGGTACTAAGTCTTTAAAATCTGGTATGTATTTTACACTTATAATGTATTTCAAACTGGATGCTAAATTTTCATCAACAAAGTTTGATCTGGATGTAGATTTTGTAGTATTTACAGTTGACCAAGTAGACTCACATAAGTAGGTCCTAAACATACTTAAATTTCTTCTGGTAACAGACTCAAATCTGAGTTAAAAATTAAGGTTAAAATTAAAGACAATAACCACATTTCAAGTGTTCAATAAAGCCCTGTGTGGTTTGTGGCTGCCTCCTTGGACGATGCCAGATCTGGGTGTCTCCCAAGTGTCATCTCCTTCAAGCTTCACAGACTGTTTCTTATCCAGTGGCACCATCGCATCATTGATCTGTACATTAGAAGTTCAAGGGTTCTCCTTGACCCTGGCCTTTCTCTGTCCCAGGATTCCACCAGTCATGAGTCCTGCTGAACCCACCTCACCCCCAGCTCATGAATCCGCCCTCCTCCCTCCATCCACAATGGTTCTTTTTCTAATTGAGGGTCCTATTGTTTCTTGACTGGATGACTACATTGGAGTCCCCATCTTCCTCCTACCCCTCATCAATACCTCCTCCACCTGCACACAGTTTGCTATTTCCCTTATTTTTTATTTTTTTCCTATAACTGATTAACTTTATTTTATTATTAAAATTTTTTTTATAATCGATATTTTTTATTATGATATAGTGGGGTACAGTTAAGGGTTAGGTCTACAAATAAGCTCCGTTCAGGCACCCTTGTTGATAAAAGGTGTCTCCCCGTCCCCAGACAGATGTTTACTACCATTAATCCCATCTCCTG
>NW_007249662.1:405981-442624 GCF_000164805.1 Carlito syrichta | reverse complement strand
GTTCATAATTTTGTCCTTTATGGCTGTGTAATATTCCATCGTGTATATGTACCACATTTTAAAAATCTAGTCCTTTTTCGATGGGCAGCATGGTTGATTCCATGTTTTTGCTATTGTGAATAGTGCTGCAATAAACATGCGTGTGCTGGTATCTTTTTCATAGAGTGATTTCAGTTCCTCCAGGTATGTTCCCAGAAGGGGGATTAGGTTGCTCTTTCTAACATTCATATCTGATCATTCACTTCTCCTGTGGCTTTAGTCTCTTCCATGGCTCCCTATGACCCCTGGGATAAGTTCTAAGCTCCTCAGCATGGCTCCCAAGGCCTTGCTGACTGCTCTGCACTCAGACTCTTTATTGTAGCAGAATCTTACTTCTGCTCCTTGTGATCTGGGCCTTTATACATGACATTGCCTCTCTGCAGTCCCCTTCCTTTTTTCCTTCATGTGCCTTTCCTTCAGTTTGTCTCCACCTAGAAACTTTCCCAGATCTCCTCCAGTCTGCAATAACTGCCCCTCCTTGGTGCTCTCATGTCCCCATGCTTCCCCTCCCCTTCTACCTGCTAGCATTGGTGACAGAGCTTGGTGTGAGTGGACCTGGTGTGTTTGTTCACTGCTGTGTCTCCAGTGCCTGTTAATATATGTTTATCCAATCACAGACCTGCTCTCCAAACCAACCCACCATTCTTGAATCCTGTTGCCTGGAGCACCCCTGCGATGGGAAGCTTAACCAATCCCACTTTCTGGAAAACCGACCCCAGGACAAGTCTGACACATAGTGAGCCGATGGTCCTGGTGTCCATATCTCCCAAAGTGTCCCTTGAACCACTGGAATAATTGTTTCACTTTTGCACCCTTGTTTGAAATCCACCAATGGCTTCCCACTGCTTTTATAGTAAAACTCGGGCTCCCCCGGAAGCCACAGAGGACTGAGTGATCTGACCCTGCCTACCTCTCCCGCCTCCTCCTCTCCCTTTCTTCCTTATCTCCCCACGGTCTCATGTGGCTCCAGCCACACCACACTGGTCTTCCCTCTGTTTCTACCTCAGGGTCCTTGCACTTGCCACTCTTTCCTTCTTCTGGTCTCAGTTCAGATGGCTCTTCCTCTGAGAGGTCCTCCTTGATCTATCTAAAGGAGCATTTTGCCTAGTCCCTCTGCATCCTATTATCTTATTTTATTATCTTCATAGCACTCAGACTTGTCTGGAGTTATTTTATGTGCTTACTTCCTTGATTCCAGTTTATTTCTCCCCACTTGAATGTAAATTCTTTGAGGGCAAGGCTTTTGTCATTGCATTTATTGTTGTTTCCCTAGTACCTAGAACATAGTAGATGCTCAGTGAAATACTTGTTCAGTGGGTGAGCCATTCGAGAACTAAGCTTTTTAGTCAGCTAAACACGTCCAAGAACCAGTCTGAGCCAGACTTCAAGCATTCTTCTTTCTTATCTTTGAGTTTGTTAATCAGCTGTATCAGCCAATCTTTTGATCTTTATATGAGAGAGCTGGTGTGAGTGGACGTGGTGTGTCTGTTCACTGCTGTGTCTCCAGTGCCTGTTAATATATGTTTACCCAATCACAGACCTGCCCTCCAAACCAACCCACCATCTTGAATCCTGTTGCCTGGAGCACCCCTGTGATGGGAAGCGTCACATTGTTCGATGAGTTTAGACACATGAATGTCTTCGTAGAGCACCACCATGCCTGGATGTAGAAGGCTGAGTGTCTTTCTTACCTCCCCAGGGACGATGCAAGAACTCTGCCTTGGGGAAGTCATTCCTGCCGCTCTTCTGGGAATGTTAGTTTTGCCCAGATCCTTATTCATCCTATCCAGAGGATCTTGGATTATTTTATCTTTTTTTTTTCCAGAGACATGGTCTCACTCTGTCACCCAGGCTGGAAATGCAGTGGCACAATCATAGCTCACTGCAGCCTCAAACTCCTGGGTTCGAGCAATCCTCCTGCCTCAGCCTCCTCAGTAGCTGGGACTACAGGCTCATTCCACCAAGCCTGACTGATTTTTAAAAATTCTTTGTAGAAATGGGGTCTCGTTATGTCACCCCAGTTGGTCTTGAACTCCTGGGATCAAGGGATCCTCCTGCCTCAGCCTCCCAAAGTGCTAAGATTATACTGTGCCTGGCCTGTTGTGACTTTTTACTTCAATATTTAGTCTAGCAATAGAAACACTCTTATGTAACTAGCATTGTTCTAGCCAGGAAGGAAAAAAGGTGGGGGGAAGGAATAATTAGAGTCCCCCCAATGAAATTAGCAGCTGCAGGGGGGTAACGGTTCCTCCCACCCCCTAATTTAAATGGATGTGTTTATGGCTAGCGGCTAAAGCCGCTCATAGAGGCACATCCACCAGGCCTCTGTTGTTGCTGCCACATTGTCTCTGCTCTGCCATGTGGCATTCTTGGATCCGGAATGAAATCCAGACTATAAAGAAAGACTCCGGAGAAGAAATAAAGTGGAAACAAAACAGCCTCTTGCCAACCCACCCTCTACTTTAAATACGGAGCAATGTCTACTGAATAATTCAGCCCCGCCTGTCAAAATATTATTATTTTTTGGGGGGAGGCAGAGGGTGGGAAATGCTCCAGGAGGCCCTTAATTACTGCCCTTAGTGCATTTTCAGGGCGGACACATGTCCTGGCGCTTCTTGACTGGTTTTCCATACCACACATCTGGCTTTGGAAAGACTCCGTTGGTGTAACTGAGGTTAAGCATCCTGTTACCCCGCTTCAAGGACACACGCCTTGTGATGAGCCTGGGGATCAGAACAGAAAGCGTGTCATTGCTTTTCCTCTTGGGAAGTCATCAGCACCTCCTATTTGCTCTGTTCCCCTTTTCACCTGGCACCTGTCTGTCCCTGGGGTTCCCTGAGGAGGGTCTGGGCCTGAGGGGATTTTAGTTGTATTTTTTAAGCTCTTTTTTGGAAGGCAAAGTCCAAAGAGAGCATCCAGGTATGGACAAGTTTCTTCAGGAAGGACTCATTGGTGAACACCTTTACCTTTCCGATGATGATGATGATGATGAAGACAAAGATAATGATGATAATTTCTATCTATTAACTCTACACTGGGTTTGTGTTAAACCCTTTCTCTACAGAATCTTATCTACCTATCTATCTATTTATTTATAGAACAGGGTCTCACTTTGTGGCCCAGGCTGGAGAGTAGTGACATGCTCACACCTCACTGCAGCCTTGGACTCCAGAGCTCAAGCGATCCTCCCTCCTTAGCTTCCCAAGTAGCCACGATTGCAGGCATGCATCACCACACCTGGATAATTATTTTAAATTTTTGTGGAGACAGGAGTCTCCCTATGCTGCTGTCCTTAAACTCTTGGCCTCAAGCGATCCTTCCATCTTGGCTTCCCAAAGAGCTGGGATCCCAGGTATGAGACACTGTGCCCAGTCCAAAATCTTATTTAACCTGCACAACAGCTCTGTAAGGGGGATCTCCTTGTGCCCGCTTTACAGATGGGGAAGGTGAGACTCAGAAAGGGCGAAGTGCATGTCCAAGGCCACAGAGCTAGTACCAGGCATTGCAGAGGTTGAAACCCGGGACTGCCGCCTTACTCCAAAACCTTTTGAATTTGTTGAGGAGTGAGCTTAGGAGAATCCCCCAGGCAGGCGGTCTCCACTCTGGGAATGAGGTGTTAGGGCTGTTCTTGCAGGCCTGAATATTCACAGAATGGACTCTGTGGTCTGACAGACCTGGGGACTTGGGTCTGGGCTCTGCCACTGGCCAGCTACGGTTGGCTGAACAATGGCCCCAAAGATGTGCACATCCTAATCCCAGAGCCCATGAATGTGGGACTTTGCAGATGTGATTGGGCTAAGGATTTTGAGATGGGGAGATGATCCTGGGTTATGGGGGTGGGGGGAGGAGGAGAGACCCAGTGCAATCACAGGGTCCTTATAAGAGGGAGGCAGGAGGGCCAGAGTTAAGAGGGTGACAGAGGCAGAGACTTAGCTGATGCACCTTGAAGATGAGGAAGGGCTGTGAGTCAAGGAACGCCTGCAGCTACTAGAAGCTGGAAAAGGGAAGGAAATGCATTCTTCCCTCGGAGCTTCTAGAAGGAACCAGCTCTCTTGATACTTTGACTTTAGCCCAGTGAAAAACTAATTTTGGACTTCTAACTTCCAGAATACATTTGCATTGTTTTAAGCCTCTACATTTGTGGCAATCTGTTACAGCAGATGTGGGAAATAGTACACCAGGTGTGTGTCTTTGGGCTAATGAATGAACCTCTCTGAGCCTCAGTCTCAACAGGAATGCTAATCATAATGTCCACATCATCGCCTGATAGTGGAGATAAAAGAAGTTGCTGCATGTAGGATCCTTTGTGTATGTGCTGATTAAATGTTAGCTATTATTAATTACTGTTATTATTAATGCTAATATGAAAATAAGCATGACAATGAAAGAACCCTAAAATAAAACCAACCCAGGAGTAACTTCTTGTTGAACGAATTCATAGCCTCTGTTTGGGGGTCCTTAAACGATTTTATATTGGGGGCTTATATATTTGTGCATTTCCTATAATTATATTCCAGTACCCTGCATGGGATCTGGCACACAGTAGGTGTTGCAAAAATATTGATGGCGCGACATGATTAAAGACAGAACATTTGTGTTTCTGTGCCTTTTTTTTTTCCTGGTAGAGGCTTCATTGCTTTAAAGGGAGCCCTGCAGACCCTGGCGTAACTAGGGACCTGTCCTGTGGAGATGGGCTGGCCTTCTGTCTCCAGCCATCTGGTACATCCTAGCATCACCTCCCTGGGACCTCCAGCAATCCTTCCCCACAGCCGGTGCCAGCCCTGCTCTCGGCCTCCTGGACCTAGTCCCAGCTCTGGCCACTGGAGAGGTGGTCTCCATGGTAACAGTTTCAGGGGAGCAAAGGAGGAAAGGGTAGCCTGCTGGCCAACCAACCCATGCTGGTTCCTGTGTCTCCAATAGAGATCTTGGATGCGGAGTGTGGCAGGTCCAGGAGCACTTGGGAAGGGTCTGGGATTTGTCTTCCAGGGACTTCTTTTTGTAGCTTGTCCCCTCCTTTTGCCCCACCCTGCACTCCACTCCACAACCCTGTCCAAGGATCTCGGTGTCTTTATGGACCCATAAGCAATTCACCATTGTCAATTAGAGACTCTGGAGTTTCAAACTGGCTCTCCCATTTCCTGGTGGTATGACCCACGGAGTAAGTTACTTCACCTCCTTGGCCTCAGTTTCATCATCTATAAGATGGGGTTTTTGTAAACATGAAGGAAGACTCTGTGACACTCTTAGAGTGATGCCTGACAGCTAGTAAGTGCTCAAGAAAATTTTCTCTATACTATCTGTTGTTTGAGATGGGAAAACTGAGGCCTGGATCCTGTCTTCAGGACCCTCCACGGCATCTATCCTATTCTCCCTTTTTATGAGCAACTTATTCCCTGGACTTCTGCCTCTTCCTTTCCTCAGTTAAGACATAGGCTGTCTGTTGTCTCCAATCATCAGAGTCCTGCTGAACCACTGGTGTCTTTATCTCTGACAAATGGATCCATTCTCAAATGTTCAAGGCTGAGCCGGAGACTTTTCAAGAGATTTTTTTCATCTTAGAAAAGGATTCCCAGAGACAAGAATACCTTAATTCCAAGGGCAAAATCTTGGGAGAGAAAATGTTTCCAGGTACCAGGCAGTGGGGGGATTTAAAAATAAGAGGGGTGTCACCGAAACTCAGAGAAGTTAAGCAAAGTGCTCAGGACCACACAGCAGGTAAGTGGTGAAGCTGGGATCGAACCTAGGTCTGCTTTTCAATAGCTCTCATGTGACATTCTCCTTTCCTTTCTCACCTGGTCTCTGAATCACCCTCCTTGAGTGATGGGTAGGAGCGCCCATCCGGCTCATCTGTCAGTTTCCCAAAAACCAGTGGCCAAATGCTGGTCCAGTAGCTGGAATTTGAGAGGCTGCAGCTTCCTGACAGAGACAAAGGAGGCTTCAGGCCTTCTCAGCTCAACTGGGAGAACAGACTCTATCCAAAACATCCCTTCCTCCTTGGGCAGATTTGCAAGGCCTTTTGTATGCAGGTCTTGACTCTGGGCAAGGACTCAGTTCCTCATCCTCACCTCCAGCCGGCTTTTAAAAATATAAGATTTTTTTTTCTCCTCCTGATCCCTGAGGTCTGAGGCTGAGGTAGAAAAGTCCCTGCAGCCTGAGCCATTTCTTGCTCCCTGTTTGCTAGTTCTCTGCTTTCCTTAGGGGACTGGAGGTGTTGGGACAAGAGAATGGGTGAAGAACACTCGAGACTCTGGGGCAGGAGTGAGGAACAGCATTCCCGCTAATCCCCCCCAAGGACCTGAGGCTTGCAGGTTCACACGGCTGAAATGTCGGTGGCAGTGGGATTAACTCAGTCCCCTGGGGTGGTCCAGCACCCCCAAATGGCCACTCTTGTCGTCTAGCCAGTCTCAGTAGGATGAGCTTGGACAAAACCTGGTGGATTCACTGTTGCTGTGGGCACAGCAGAATTCACACACTGACTCATTTACTGGTTCATTCATTCCCCAGATATTTACTAAGCGCCTTTTACAGGTTTGGTAGCATAGAGACAAGATGAACAGCCTCTGTCCCCCAGGGCTCCCAGAACAGTTAACTCTCCTCAAGTGGCAAGTTCTGAAACAGTAGAAGGAACAAAGTTTAACCGCAGTGAGGAGGAGTCCTTCTGGATCTCTGTCTGGGAGTCTTCCTAGAGGAGGTGGCACTTGAGTTGTATTTTTTACCTTTTAAGAATGACAAAATCAGTCACGTTCATTATGATAAATTCAAACAGGGCAGATGAGTGTGAAGGCAACAAGTGAAAGTCTTCTGTTCCTTGCTGTCCATCCCACCTCCAAAGGTAACTGGTGTCGACGGTGTGCTTTGATCCTTTTGCAGTATTTACGTAGCTGTGTATCCCAGATGCCAGCCTCCAAGTCTTAGCGTGACTTGTGGTTTTTCCCATGCCAACCCACATGCGGAATCTAGCATGTTTGAGTCCTGGCAGGAGTATCCACATGCGCATAAGCCCAGCTTAGAGGAAGTTGAGGAAGGGGTTGTACTGCGAGGCCTCTCCCTAAGTGGCATCAGGCCCTGCCCTTGGCCTTGTGACTGCAGGGGCTTGTCCCTCAGTTTCACTTGCTTCTTCCCTTCTCCTGGGTCTCCTCCCTCAATTTCCAGTTGTAGTTATCCAGAGCAGTTCTGTGGGCGCCAGACCCTGCCCTATCTTAACTCAAGCTGCACCCATCTAGGATACTCCAGTTAACAAGCAACGGAACCCTCTCTCTTAGAAGGCCGTTTCAGGATCA
The DNA here is from genome assembly GCF_000164805.1 of Carlito syrichta. Taxonomy (NCBI): domain Eukaryota; kingdom Metazoa; phylum Chordata; class Mammalia; order Primates; family Tarsiidae; genus Carlito; species Carlito syrichta. The sequence goes on along the minus strand of NW_007249662.1, from coordinate 435,305 downwards.
CATCTGGCTGGTTGGGTGTGTCTTGGGCTCCCATCCTCTCCAAGTCACTTGCTGAAATGTTTCTTCCTCGCAAGTGCATGGCTCATCTCAAGGGGAATCCTGGGGAATGAAATATCCTCCATCTTGAAACATGGAGACTCGTACATACAACTGTTTTATTTTTTTATCATATTTATTTATTGTAAAGTGGGCTCGTACTACACATGTTGTTTTATAATCTGCTTTAAAAACAACTTTATTGAACTACAATTCATATATACCGTGCAATTTACCCACTTAAAATGTACCATTTATTGTTTTCAGTATGTTCACAGGGTTGTGTAACTATCACCACATATAATTTTAGGACATTTTTGTCTCTCTTAAAGAAACCCATTAGTAGTAACTACACATGTTCCCTCACCCTCCCTCTCTCCCTGGCAACTGCTAATTTATTTTCCATTTCTTTAGAATTGCCTATTCTGGACATTTTATATCAATAGAATAATGTAATATTTGTCGTTTTGTGATTGACTTCTTTCACTTAGTATAATGTATTCAAGGTTCGTCTGTGTATAGGCATGAACCAGTTCTTCCTTCCCTTTTATGTTGGAGTAATGTTCCATTATATGACTAGACCATGTTTTATTTCTCTATTCATCAGTTGAGGGGCATTTGGATTGTTTCTGCTTATTTGCAATTATGCTGACAACATCTGTGAACATTTGTGTTCAAGTTTGTGTAGACATATATTTTCAGTTCTCTTGGGTATATACGTAGGAGTGGAATTGCTGGGCCTTCTAGTAATTCTGTGTTTAACATTTTGAGAAAGTGTCAAACTGTTTTCCAAAGCAGCTGCACCATTTGGCATTTCCACTAGCAGTGTATGAGGGATCCTGTTTCACATGCTTGTCAACTCTTGTTATTGTCTGTCTTTTGGATTGTAGACATCTTAGTGGGTGTGAACTTCGATTTGCTTTCTTCACTTATTAATGATCATTGAAATATTTTCAGATCAACAGATAGTGACCAACCTAATTCTTTTTAGTGGCATTATAATATTCTATAGGAAACCCTAATGGATTTTATCCATTCTCAATTAGTCAGAATTATTATTCCAAGTGACCAAAGCAATCCAATCCAAATTGGCATAAGTTAAAAAGCTCATACAAGTGAAAAGTCTAGAGCATGGTACGTTTCAGGTGTGACTTGATCCAGGTGTCAAGTGGTCACTAAGATCGTCTTTCTCCACCTCCAGACTTTTCTTTGTGGGCTTCGTTCACATACACGCTGCCCCTGTGATGGTGAGATGGGGCCACTCCTTCACTGCTAAATAGGGTTTCCCATTCACTCCTACAGAGATCCTGAGATTCACTCTGATTGACTTACCTGAAATCATGTGCTCAATCCTAGGCCAACGGCAGGCTAGCACAGCACAACAGTATTTTGGGTGCTCTATGCAGCTCACGTGGTCTGAGTTGGACTGGGTAGATGTCCAAGTGAAAATCTAGGGTAACAACTGCTGGAAGAAGAGGCATGAATACTGAGGAGATAAATGATGAGCACTATTGACACTTCCTGAGTTTCCAGTGGGTTTCCGGACTACACATTCTCCTGGTTTTCCTTCCACCTCTAAACCCTGTAATGTCCCAAGACTCAGCCCTTGGACATTTCCCCACCTACATATGACTTAAGCAGAGGTCCCCAACCCCAGGTCAGTGACCTGTTAGGAACTGGGCCACACAGCAGGGGGTTAATGGTGGGTGAGTGAGTGAAGCTTTATCTATATTTACAGCCACTCTCCATAGCTCGCATCACTGCCTGAGCTCTATCTGCTGTCAGAGCACTGGCAGCATTAGATTCTTATAGGAGCGCGAGCCCTATTGTGAACTGTGCATGTGAGGGATTTAGGTTTTGTGCTCCTTTTGAGAATCTAATGTCTGATGATTCCCCTCCCCCCTCCCCAACCATGGAAAAATTGTCTCCCAGGAAACTGGTCCCGGATGCCAAAAAGGTTGAGGATAGATGACTTAAAGTCCTAACTCAGTGTGTATGGCTGACATGTATCGTCTCCCATCCAGGGGGTTTCCTGAGCATGACACCTGCATGGCCAACTGCCTGCTCAGCATTTCCACTAGGCTGTTTGGTAGAAAATTCAAACTTCACATGTTCAAAACCAACTCCCCAAACCTGTTCTCCCTCTAGACAAAATCCCTGCTCCTTCCATGGTCTTCCAAATGCCAGTAAATGGCAACTCCACCCTGCCAGCTGCCCAGGCCCAAGCTTGAAGTCATCTACCACTCCTCTCTTTCTTTCATGCTCCATATCCCATCCATCAATTGATCCTGTCTGCTTTACATTTTTTTTACATTTAAACCATATTTAGCACGTGCATGCTTCTTACCACCTCCACTGCCATCACCCAGGGCCAGCCCACTGGCAGATGTCTCTTCAGCCTATTCTCCACACAGCAGCCCAAGCCACCCTGTTAAAACCTGGGTCAACTGGTCACTTCTGTTCATTGAAGTGGGTCCCCAGTCAAACTCAGCATCTAAGAGGTGAGAAATATACAACTTCCATGGAGACTGGGGAAGGGAGGGACTGAATATTGGTTGTATAATAATGTATTCTACCGTAGAGCATTTGAAATTTTAAAATAGATTCATTGAACTTTTAGCACGGTGCCGAGGTGGGAGGATTGCTTGAACCCAAGAGTTCAAGACAAGCCTGGGCAATGTAGTGAGACTGTGTCTCTACCAAAAAAAAAAAAGAAGAAAAGAAAAGAAAAAAAAAAGCCTGGGGGGGTACACACTTGTGGTCACAGCTACTTAGGAGGCTGAGGCTGGAGGACTGCTTGAGTTCAGGAATTTGAGGCTATGGTGAGCTATAAAAAAGTATAAAATAAAAATAATAATGAGCTCTTAGTATGAGTCTAGATGCTGCAAGAGAATATGAGGGACAGACCATACTGGTCGGTTCCTGATCTTAGAAAAATACTACCAATGTTTATTGAGTTCTGCTAAGTGGAGGTAGGTATGACTAGTATAGAGTGGCCAAAGAAGTGATGATGTGTCAGAGTGGACACAGTCACAGGCCAGCTTGCATGGCACAGAAGGCAGGGGCCATCTTCAATTCGCATGGGGCTTCATCATGGATACTGGAATTAGGAGAAAAGTTTCTTGGACAATTTGGGCACTGACACTGGGTAGCAGGAAGAGGATTTGGAGCTCTGTGGGAGAAAAGGCACCCAGGGTGACAAAGGCGTGGTGGTAGGAGGGAGAGGGCTGTGGGGAGGCTCACTCGAAGTAACATTGGAGCTGGTGAGGGAGGAAGAGAAATCCCAGGGCTCACAAGAGGTGGTCGGGCTTGCATCCCAGTTAATCATCAAATAATTAATGAATTCCTCCAGTGACTCTTCATCAGACAGCTACTTTAAAACGTATTTATATTATGTACTATACACCATATTATAATCATATTTGTATATGCATTTGTATATATGTATATAGAATCATATGTATATAGAATCATGTAACAGAATAATATTATCTTGTAATACAACATATAACTGTGCATGGTGGGTCGTGCCCGTAATTCCAGCACTTTGGGAGGTGGAGGTGAAAGGGTTGCCCGAACCCAGGGGTTTGAGATCAGTCTAGGCAACTTGGTGAGATCTCGTCTCTACAATAAATTAAAAACTTAGCCAGGCGTGGTGGCACACGCCTGTAGTTCCAGCTACTTGGAAGGCTGAGGTAGAAGGACTGCCTCAGCCCAGCAGGGTTGAGGCTGCTGTGGCCATGAGCATGTCACTGCACTCCAGCCCGGGTGACAGAATGAGATTCCAACTAAAAAAAAAAAACAACGTATAATTTTTTGTAACACATTTATTACAGGTATTATATATTACATGTAACATGTAATATAGGCATTATATACAGATATTTAATATTTCATTATGGTATAATTGTATGTAATGTAATTAGAATATAAATATTTTAAATACATCGTATATATACTATAATATTACTATGCATTGTGTTAATGATCGCTATTTTTTATTATTTAATTTAATTTTTTTTTTTTGAGTTGGAGTCTCACTGGGTTGCCCAGACTGGAGTGCAGTGGCTGCTCCTGGCCACTGCAACCTCGACCTGCTGGGCTCCGGCGATCCTTCCGCCTCAGCCTTCCGAGTAGCCAGAATTACAGGCATGCGCTACCACGCCCGGCTGATTTTTTTTGATCTATTGTAGAGATGAGGTCTCGCTGCCCAGGCGGGCCTCGAACTCGCGGGCTCAGGCAATCCACTCACCTCAGCCTCCCAAAGGCGCGGGATTACAGGCTGAGCCACTGAGCCCGGCTATTTTATTTAATTTTTATGTTTTTTGGAGACAGGTTCTCACTCTGTCGCCCAGGCTGGAGTGCAGTAGTATGGTCACAGCTCACTGCAGACTCCAACTACTGAGCTCAAGTGATCCTCCAGGCTCAGCTTCCCAAGCAGTTGGGACTACAGGCACGCACCACTATGAATGGCTAATTTCTTGATTTTTGGAGAGATGGAATCTCTCTATGTTGCCCAGGCTGGTCTCAAACTTCTGAGCTCAAGGAATCCTCCTGCTTCAGCCTCCCAAAGTGCTGGGATTGTAGGCATGAGCCACCATGCTTAGCTTAATACTCTTTATGCTTTATTATATTTAGCATGACATCTATCTGGTATGCCAGACACTCTTCTGGGGGTGCTGGGGATTCTAGCAGGGAGCACACTAGAGAAAGATCCCAGCTGCTGCAGTGCTGATATCCTAGTGGGGGAGCCAAACATACTCTATGGGGGCGGGCAGCTGTAGGTGCTATGGAGAAAGATAAAACTGAGAAGGGAGAAATATGAAGTGTGGGAGGGGGTGGGTGTGTCTGCCATTTTAGGGAAGAAGGTCAGGGAAGGCTTCCTTGACAAGATGATGACTGAGCACAGACCTGAAGAAAGTGTGAGGTGAGGCCTGTTAATAGCCAGGGAAGAGGGCTCCACACAGAGGGAATAGCAGGTGAAAAGGCCCTGAGGTTGGAGTCCGCCTGGAATGTTTAGTTGAAAACAAGGAAGTCACTGTGGGTGGGGGTGAAGCAAGCTGGGGGATAGTGATAACAGACATAGACAGCTAAGGGAGGAAGATAGGGTACAGGCTTGGAGCCACGGTGGGACTTTGGCTTTTCCTCTGATTAAGATGAGGAGCCACACTATGCCTATAATCCCAGCCCTTTGGGAGGCAGAGGCAGGAGGATTTCTTAAGGCCAGGAGTTCAAGACCAGCCTGGGCAACATAGTGAGACATCGCTACAAAAAAATTAAAATAAAAAAATAGGCAAGTGTAGTGGTAAGAGCCTGTGGTCACAGCTACACTTATCAATTGGCTCTAGATTAAAAGGCCAGGATGTCAAAATACACGTTGATAAATGCTTCTTGGGAGGTCCTAGACTCACAGAGCGCAGATGGGGAAACTCCCTGTGATGAGACTGTTTCTTTCCCCAAGAAGTTACCTGGTGTGTGTGTGTGTGTTTGGTGTAATTTTACCATAACAAGGAAAAGGTCACTTCTTGGAATGTAATCTCTCCCTTCTGAACAACTAGCTACTGGTGTTTGCTTTTTAAATTTTTTAAAGCCACACTTTCCTTGTTTGACTATGTTGTGACACAATAGAGAATGCACTTTGTATTTGACTTTCAATTGGGTCAACAGTAATAATAAAAAGACAATGGAAATAATCATAATAGATGCTTTTTATCAAGTACTCATGTGCCAGGCACTGTGATAAGATCTTCTTGTAGGCTGGGCTGGGTGACTCAGCCTGTAATCCCAATACTTCAGGAGGTCGAGGTGAGTGGATTGCCTGAGCCCACAGGTTCAAGACCAGCCCAGGCAACTTGGTGAGACCTTGTCTCTACAATAAAATAAAAAATTAGCCAGATGTGGTAGTGTGCACCTGTATTTCTGGCTACTTGGAAGACTGAAGTGGAAGGATCGTCAGAACCCAGCAGGTTGATGCCGGGGTGACTGTAAGCGTGCCACTGCACTCCAGCCTGGGCGATGGACTGACACTCCAACTCAGAAAAAAAAAAGAAGATCTTTTTGCATGCATCAACTCAGTGACTCAATGTTACAGTCTATGAAATAGACATTATGACTATTCCCCATAGTACAGATGAGCAAACTGAGGCTCAGTGAGATATTGTCACTTATCTGGGATCATATAGCTAGAAAGATGGAGAGAAAGATTCAGACTCAGGTTCATCTGATGCTCTTTTACCATTCCTTTGGGTATGAAGTCAATACATTTTGTTTTTGCCCTTATAGGGTAACATATTCTCCTGTCTGGTCATCCATCCGTCTCCCCATCCATCTGTCCATCCACCATCCACCTATTCAATCCTTTCATAAATATGTATTGAGTCCAGTGTACACTAGGCAGGGTGCTAGTAATGTCAAGATGCTTTGCCCAGATATATCTTATCACCTTCTTGAAACTCACAATGATTTATCCCATGTTAGGGTTCTTAGAGACTGGAATTCTTGCTCAAGTGATTTACTGAGGGAGAGTTCTCAGGAGAACTGGAGTGAGAAAAGCAGGAGAAAGTGGGGACAAATCTAAGCACAGATGTGGTCTCAGGAAGAAATAATGTTAGCCTGATGCCACGGGAACTCTGGGGAGTAAATCCCACCACAGAGCCCATCTTAGTGAATAAACCATAAGGGGTCCTCCATCTTGAGACAAGGGGGCTAGCTTTCTGTGCCAGTGTCAACCAGCTGCTGGCTGTGGCTGCTCCAGGTGTGCATTAGGGTAGAGGCTCCTGAGAAAGGGATTTCCATCTGGCCAAGAGTAATTCTTTGGAGAAGCGTGAGCCCTTAGCAGCCAATACACACTGCAGCCCAGATAGAGGGATTCTGAGCAGGGCAACCATCCATCATCCTTCTTCTTGTCTCCTGTTCTTGGCCAATTTTGCGTTCATTTGCTCGATAAACAGTTGTCATGGCTCCCTCTAAGCCGGGCTGTTCTAGGAATGAGGGATACTGTGGTAAATGACATCAATCACTCTCAGCCTAGGGGAGGGGTGGGGGACCTACAGTCAACAGGTGATGATAATATAGTGAGTTAAATCCCTGGGTGGGAGATGATGGCTAAGCTGACACCTGACTGAGGCCGTAGGTGGGCAGGTGTGAGATGGGGTGGGGGTGGGGAGAAGATATTCCAAGTAGAAATAGGGTGATGGGGGCTGTGTCACCCCCAGAGTGTGTCCATCTGCAGAGACTTCACAGGGGCCCAATGGGTAACTCAGATGACAGCTGTCCCCTCGTCCTGTGGTTTCTGACTCTGCTCATGTTGTGTCTGCTTTAATCTTGTGGCAACTGTGGACACAAAACACTACACCTCTTCAGAGTCCCCCAGAGAATCCCACCACACAAAAGCATTATTGAACAGTGTGGACTTTGCTGAAGATCTTGTGATGAGACGGATGCAGAGCTTGCCTTGCACAAAACAGTGTTGACAACTCAACAAGAAAAACCAGTGTGGCCATTCCTTGGAGAATGAGGAATGCAAGCCTTCCTAGGAACTTGGGCCAGTGAGTCTCTCTTTTTCAGTGGGGTAAGGGATTCAGCCCTTTGAGTCCTCCGACTCTTTCTGAGAAGTGCAAATCTACTTCCTCATCCTTTCTGACACCAAGCCTGTTTCAGCCCGGGTTCGAGCTTGCACACTCCAAGCTCATCTTAGTGAATAAACCACAAGGGGTCCTCCAAGTGACCCAACCCACCCTTCTTGGAGGATAGTTTAGAATGTCTCTCCCAGGGAGGCTTTTAAATAAAGAAAAAGATACCAAAGGGGGGTGTTTTGTGTTCCTTCTCTTTCAAGGGATATGTGGTGATAGCTGGAGGTATTTTTTGATGGTCACAATTGAGGGGGTGGTGCTGCTGACATCCAGGAGGCAGAGGGCAGGGATGCTGCTAGGGACCCTACACTGCATCGGACAGCCCCCTATGTGTCATCTGGTGTGGCAGGAACATCGTGGACAAGGGGAAGAGTTGAGAGGTGAAGTCTGAGAGGTGGCTGGCCCAAACTTGTAGGTCAGAGTAAGGAGCTTATGTTCAAAAACTGACCTATATGAATCATCCTTGAAGACAGTGACTGTTCGTTTTGTTTAACTTTGCTTTCCTAAAGAGTCATTGCTGTGGTTAGAATGTTTGGCTCCTCCAAAAATCACATTGAAGCCGGGCTCGGTGGCTCAGCCTGTAATCCCGCACCTTTGGGAGGCTGAGGTGAGTGGATTGCCTGAGCCCGCGGGTTCGAGACCCGCCTGGGCAGCGAGACCTCATTTCTACAATAAATCAAAAAATCAGCCGGGCGTGGTAGCGTGAGCCTGTAATTCCGGCTACTCGGAAGGCTGAGGCGGCAGGATCGCTGGAGCCCAGCAGGTCGAGGCTGTGGTGGCCGGGCGCGGCCACTGCACTCCAATCTGGGCGATGGAGTGAGACTCCAACTCAAAAAAAAAAAAATTCACATTGAAATTTAGTCCCCAGTATGGCAGTGTTGAGAGGTGGGGCCTTGTGGACTCTGCCCTCATGAGGGAAGTAATTCTTTCATGGGTTAATGGGTTGTCATGGGAGTAGGACTGGTGGCTTTACAAGAAAAGGAAGAGAGACTTGAGCTACCATGCTCAGTCCCCGCTGTGTGAGGCCCTACACCACCGCAGGACTCTGTAGAGAGTCCCTACCAACAAGACGGCCCTTTCAGCAAGACATGAGGCCTTCCCAGCCTCCCTCATTGTAAGAAATTAATTCCTTTTCTTTATAAATTATCCCTTTTCAGATATTCCAGTGTAAACAACAGAAGATAGACTAAGATAGTCATGTTTTTCTTAAATGATAGCAAATCTTTACTTACGATATTAAACTTGGAGACAAGATGTTTCTTGAAGGTCAGCATTTGTAAGTATCTCAAAACCTGGAATGAAACTTGGGTCCAGATCTCGGTTCAGCCAGGAGACCTGGGCAAGTTATTCGCAACCTCTTCTGTCTCCCCCTGATGGACTTGCACTGTTGAGCTTGTCAGCTCTCTAATTTTCTGTCTGTGAGATAGCTTTCAAGTTCTAAGTCAAGATGGAAAGCAAGCACTGCTCTTCCCAAAGGACATGATCTTGGGGGTGCGGGGTGGAAGAGGGAAAGGGGCTTGATGGTGATGTTCTTGTTGAATGCCAGTTTAAAAAATAAATGGAGTCACTGGTTTGAGTGGGTGCCATCCACGTCAGTCGCTGTTTCCCTTGTGATTCATGTGACGCATTGGTTATCTCCTCAAAAGCAGGATGTACTCCTTGGTAGTACCAGATGACCTCTGATGGTACCTGCGATGATTTGGGGTATGCCATCCCATAACCTCATGAATCACACAGGGAAAAGCAAATCTTTTTTTCAGTCGCTCTCGGCCCTCCAGATGAGGTCATGGAGAAAGTCTCAGCTGGGGGCTAGTGAGTCTCTAACGCCTGCGCCAATCCTTCTCTTTAGCAGACAGACTGACAGCAGGTTTGAGACTCAGAGTCTGGGACAGGCTAAAATGTTTAACTAGGATTTAATATCATTTTGTTTCTATTGTTTTTACATTTTTCTCCTCCTCTCAGTGAGGATTGGTTGTCTACTTGTGGTAGTTTCTTCCTTGAAGATAATTTTGAGTCAATGAGCTAATTTAAGAAAAATAATAAATAATAGAGTAGTCAGGGCTCAGCCAGCTTTTTCTGTAAAGGACTAGATAGTAAATATTTTAGGCCTTGAGAGCCATATGGTATCTGTTGCAATTATGCCATTGTGGTATGAAAGTGGTTGCAGACCATATGTAACTAGGTGGGTGTGGCAGTGTTCTAATAAAACTTTATTTACAAGAACAGGACTGGAATTGGCCTGGGGGCTGCCTTTGGCACTCCATGTACTAGGGTATATCCTGGCAATACAGTTGATGGTTAAGTGCTGGGCTATGGAGTCAGCCTGCTTGGGCTTGAATCTCAGTTCTGCCGCATATTGGCTGTGTATCCCTTATTCTCTATGCCTCGTTTCCTTATTTGTAACATGGAGATAAATAATCCTTAGAATCTTTGTTAGGATGATATGAGTTGACTTAGCACAGTGCCCGATACATAGTTAAATGCTATGTCCATGTAGATTGTTATTCATGTTATTTTCACACACAGATTTGACAAAAAATCCTAAAAGAGGTGTGTGGTTGCCTGGGGATTGGGAAGTGCTGAAATTATAGAAAATATAATGATGCTTGTCGTGCTCCCAAGTCCCTATCCCCTGCCTCTTTTGGTGATTTATTTGGATCTTGGGTTCGTTTGGGGGTAAATTCAGTGAGGACAGAGCTCCATCTACTTGCTGAACACTGGCAAACATAAAGGCCATGAGGGAATGGACTCGACAGTCTTGGCCCTGCGTGCACAACTTAACTTGCTCTTCCTTCTCCGTGTAAGACCTGATTCTCATTGGCAGCACCAAGGGAAAACACCTGGCACAACAGGTGCCACAAGTATTAGTAGCCCATGTCCGCTTACAAAATCCTGCAGAAGAATGAGATTTGCCATCCTAGGTAGTTATGCCCCGGGTAGAACAGTACAGGTAGTATGGATCCACAAACATTTAACCCCCCAAAGATCAGTCTTAAATAGAATGTGTTTATTTCTCTCTAACATGGCAGTCTGGGTAGGTAGTTCAGGGATAGTAGAATAACTCTACAATCACCAGGCGCCTTCTGTCTCATTGCTTAGCACCTGAAACATTTGGCTTTCATCATATGGTCCAAAACGGCTCCTTCAGCTCCTGCTGCCACATTTGCATTCTAGCCAATAGGAAGGGGAAGACTAAATGGAGACCTACCACTTTTCTTTAAAAGCAGGACCCAGAAGTAACATATATCACTTCTCATATTTCATTGGCCAAAATTCAGCCATATGGTCACACCTAGCTACATGGAGGACTGATTATGCCATGTTTGGCTCCATGTTTGCCATGCTTGAGTCCTCCCAAACACTTCATCTAGAACAGCGTTTCTCAACTGGTGGCAAAATCAACCCTCCTTGGGAGCATTTAGAAATGTGCAGGGGCATTCTGGGGAGCATGACTGGAATTTGATGGGTGGGAGCCAGGGGTGCTAAACTTCCTCCTGAACTGTGTGGGACAGTCCCATGCAACGAAGGATTGTGTTACCCAAGGTGCCACGGTGCCTCTGTTGAGAAAGCTACGAGAGAGGTAGGAACAGAGGTGGGGAGACAAGTTGCCATCTGCCACACTTGGCTGACTGACTGGTCATGATTGTGCCCGAAACCAATGCCAAGGACATTCTCGTGTGTGCGGGTTGGGCAGTCCTCCATTTTCCATAGGATTGCGTACTCTGAGGCCAGATCTCCCAAGAAGACCCCAAATACCCACCAGCTTGGGTACTCTGCTCCAATTACTATTATTATTAATTTGTTACATCTACATAGAGTTTATTGCCATTATCATATGAAGGAGGACACCTGGGAGTAATGCCCATAGAGCTCAGCCTCCATCAGACCCTGCACCCCACTTTGTGGAACCCCAAATATAAATCCCCTGTGGCCTTTTCCTCTTATATTAACCTACTCCTTTATTACATCTTATTCCTATGAATATAACATGCAGAATATTTCCAAACATATATAACCACTCATAATTGCATCTTTATAATTCTCCCGGCCAAGACATTTTATGTTCAGATGAGCATGTTTCTTGCTTATCTGAACATGTTTCCCTCTTCTGATACAATTGATTTCCCTTCAGCATAATCCTCCTCAATATGCTGCCCATACAAATATATACTTTCTGCTTTTTTTTTTGAGTCGGAGTTTCACTCTGTTGTCCAGATTGGAGGGCAGTGGCATGAGCATGGCTCTCTGCAGCCTCATGTGGGTGCTACCATGCCTGACTAATTTTTTTATTTTTTATTTTTTAAGAGACAAGGTCTTGCTATGTTGCCTAGACTGGCCTCGAACTCCTGGGTTTGAGCAATCCTCCCGCCTCAGTCTCCCAAATGCTGGGATTACGGGCATGAACCACCATGCCCAACTGCTTTTTGCTTTGTTATGGGCAATGTCAAACATGTGCAAAAGTAGACAGAGTAGCATAGTGAGTGGATGTGTACCTACCATCCAACTTTAACAGTTATTAACCCATGATCACTGCTGTTTAATCTGCTTCCTCCCAGCATGGGCAGGTCATTTTTGAATGCAGAATTAATCAGCTTTTCCTATAGTTCCTAAAGCCAGGCACCTTCCCATATTACATGAGCTTTTCCATGTTCCTCTCTGTTCCATCACATCTTGCACCATATCACACAACCCGCGACCAACAAGAGCTGTGTGATAGAGAGAGCCCAAAGGCAGAAGCTTAGGCCACCCTTTCCAGGGGCCCCACCTGGTTCTTCCTCATCCTTTAGATTCTTGGCATCTCATAGGAATACCTGCCGGTTGGTACCATAGGATTCCCAGGATGAATCTAGCTGATGTTGGCTTCTATAGGTTGGATGTTTGCCCCATCAAACTCATGTTGAAATTTGATTCCAATGTTGGATATGGGTCCTAATGGGAGGCGTTAGGGTCATGGGGCGGACCCCTTATGAATAGACTAATGCTCTCCTTGGGGTGGAGGAGTGAGTTCTCCATGTATTAGTTTTCTCCAGAGCTACTTGTTAAAAAGGGCCTGGCATCTCCCTGCTCTCTTGCTTTCTGTCTCGCCACATGATTTCTGCATACACCAGCTCCCTTTACCTTCTGCCACGAATGGAAGCAGCCTGAGGGTTTCACCAGATGCCAAATCTTCCAGCCCATGGAATTGTGAGCCAAAGACATCCCTTTTCTTTATAAATTATCCAGTCTCAGGTATTCCTTTATAGCTACACAAATGGACTAAGACAGCTTCTTGGCATGAGATGTGTTGCTTACACCCACACACATCTTATCTTAATGGCCAAATCCACACACCTTAATTAGATAACCATCCATGTTAATTAGATCCTACATAATAAATGAGACACTTCTATCACTAATCAACCTCTAATCTAATATTTGCCAAAATGTGTTCCATGAAACACTAATTTCTACAGGGATCTTGAAAATTGATAATTCAACAAGGATTTTATGGTCAAAAAAATCTGGAGGATATTGGGTTAAACAGGGTGATTTTTCTGCAGGACTTCTCAGAGCCTTTACTGTGTTAAAGGTGTTGTGAATCTCCCAGAGGGGTTACCAAACCCAGAATTGCCCCCACCTTATCCCTTATTTTTTACACCACCTCTCACAGGACCACTCTTTAGGGGAAAGCTGTCTAGAAATGCTCCCTTACTCATCTCTTTAAATATCCTGAGATAGAGAATTCAGAATATTGCCACCGTATCCCATGCTGAGATGAGAAGACCCAAGATGTTAGAGAAAGGGCAACCTGTCATCAGTGGAATTGGAGGAGAATATGGCTGAGATCTGCATGCTTTTCCCTTTAATGTGGGTGTCCAGGAAGACTCCCATTGACTGGTGCCCCCTTCCTAAGCACTGACATGTCTTCAGTTCTAGGGGGGAACCAGATGGCGAGTGATCACAGCCTGTGAGACAAATACAGCTCCACCTCCTCCCCTGCCTTTATTTAGTAGTTGTGCGTGTTTGGGCAATTGGTTCAACCTCTCTGAGCCTCTATCTTCTTTTGGGGTTCCCTGAGAAACTGACCACAAGGCACGTTGTTTATTTGGGAGGTGCAGGAACTGTCAGAAGAGTGGGGAGGGAGGAGAGGAAGGGAAGACAGGCCAGCCCATACACATGCAACCTGAAGCCGGCCTCCAGAGCAGGAGAGGTAAGTAGATGGAGACCTCCAGGGTGGGACTGGGGCTGGGTTCATGCCCGGGGACATTCCTTCTGTTTGCACAGTCAGAGAGGCTTCTGTAAGAAGCACCCCAAAGATGGAGATGTGGTGGCTGGAAATATCTGAAAGACCCTAAAGGTCCAGGGCGCTCCTGTCCTGTAACCTGGCCTGTGCACTTTGGATGGACACATGTATCACAGGGGTGGGTGAGGATGAGACCTCCCAAGCGCTCAGCATGACAACTGGTCATAGAGATGACACCTACCTGTTGGTGAGTACTGTCCCGTGCCAGGTACACAACTGAACCCTCACCACAGCTCAGGCAGTGTTGGGAAGTTATCTCCATGCACAAATGAGGTAATGGAAGCTCAGAGAGGTTAGGTGCCCCATCAAGGCGCACCCAGCTGGGGAAGAGCAGAGCCTGAGTTCCAAACAGGACTCTGGGTGTAGACTGTGACCTTAACCACCACACTCCACAGCCTCTAATCACTAGAGACTCGTTCATGAGCCTCCTCTTTCTTCCATTCCAGCTTTATCTTCTCATGCCTCCCTCCTCTGCTTTCTCTTCCCCCATTCTTCTTTCTTCACAAGAAAGTTCCCATGGAACATTCCACGCCCAATAAATATTTTTTGAATTGAATAGCATCCCAGTTGGGAGCAATAGATGCTTAGTTTACTAAATTTTGATGGAATCAACTGTCAGAGAAATCTGAGTGCATGGAAGTTCTACAGAGGGAGGGAACTATGCCCGCAGAATAGAATACCCTTTGCAAACCTCAGTAACTTCCTGCAAGTCTCTAAGGGGCGTAGAGAGGAGAAGTGTGAAGAATGATGAACAAGACAAGTGGGAATCCTTTAGTCTCTGTTGTCTCCTTCTCACCACTCTAGATTTTTCTCTGCTTTCTTTGCCAACCCTCCCCCCACTCCCTTCACCATGTTCCCTCATCCTTTCTCCCTCCTCCCCAGCATAGAAGGTGGGAAACAGCACTGCAGTGGGAAGGCAGTCATTCTTTTTTTTTTTTTTTTTGAGTTGGAGTCTCACTCTGTCACCCAGACTGGAGTGCAGTGGCCGCTCCCGGCCACCGCAGCCTCGCCTGCTGGGCTCCGGCGATCCTTCCACCTCAGCCTTCCAAGTAGCCGGAATTACAGGCATGCGCTACCACGCCCGACTGATTTTTTGATTTGTTGTAGAGCTGAGGTCTCCCTGCCCAGGTGGGTCTCGAACCCGCGGGCTCAGGCAATCCACTCACCTCAGCCTCCCAAAAGCATGGGATTACAGGCTGAGCCACCGAGCCCGGCTGGCAGTCATTCTTAATAGGTCATTTGTGTGTCTGGGGCATGCAAAATGACTGGGTCACAGTGAACAGCCACATGTGAAGAAGCTTGGTTAAGAAATGGGGTGTAGTTGAGTTAGGGCATGTTTCTATTTTCTGCGCTTGAGGGACCATACATCTACTAATCAGACATGATAAATGTCTGACTGCAGCCATGAACTAACATTTTCATCAGAGAAAGCACGTTTTGAAAAGGTTACCATTTCATTTTGCTTCTTGCAGCCAGCGTACGTCTTGGCTCTATTAAATTCAAAGCTATACAGTCAAATACTGCCTGTTTGCTTCCCTTGCCCCAGTAAGTCTATCCCACGATTCTAGTTATTGCTTGGAACAGGATGCTTTAAGTGACTTGGATCAGAAAGATGTGTTTAATGTGGGCGAATGTGGAGGTTGGAATCTTAATCTCAGAGAAGTGCTAGATATTGTAACTATCAAGAGATGTGTAACTATCTTGTTTAGGAGAGAGATTGGTGGACTATTCTATGGACTGAGGTGTGGTCAAGTATAGCTTTCTTCACTCATTCATTGGTTCATTCAATCAAGAGTTAGTGAGCATGTTACAGAAGCCAGGCTCTTGTCTAAGCATTCTGTGTTTATTATTGATTCTGTTAATCTTTGCAACAACGCTACACTGTAGGTTATTCCTATTTTTCAGCTGAGGTACAGAGAGATTAAGTGACTTGCCCAAAGTTGCACAGCTAGTACGTGATGAAGCTGGGGTCTTGAACCCAGGATGTTTGGCTTCTGAAACCATGTGCATCCCTACAGACTGCTAAATGTTGGAGATGCAGCAAAGAACAAGACAGCGTCTGCTCTTAAGGATCTCACCTTCTTTATAAATAACAAATGTAGCATTTGAATCCCTGCATTTGGAATTCCAGCAACTACCATTTATTTCACACCAACTGTATGCCAGTGGCTAAATCTCACTTTTACTGTGTTTTCTAATCCTTCCGACAACTCTATGAGATAGGAAGTTGTATCCACATCCAGCAGATGAGGAAACCGAAGCTTAGAGAGACTAAGTCAGATTGTCCAAAGTCATACATCCATAGGATTGCCAGATTAACAAATAAAAATTCAGGACATCCAGTTAAATTGGAATTTTCTACAACAAAGAAATTTTTAGTATAAGTGTTTCCCATGAAATCTTTGGGGCTTAGTTATACTGAACAATAATCTGTTATTTAACTGAAATGCAAATTTAACTGGATGGTCCATATTTTATCTGGCAACCCTGTATGTTCCGTGTATGGCAGAATTGTGACTCAACCTCAGGGCTTCCTGATTCTAAATTTCTCACTTGACCACTTGGAGGCAAGAAGGGTGACCTCAAACTCACTTGTAACCTTGAGCTGCACTAGCTGCTTTAGTCCACAGTTTACCTGTAAATGTTGATAGGGCAGATACTACTGCTACTACTACTACTATTAATACTGATAATAATAATAATCATCATCATCCACTCAAACAGTATTTGCTAAGAGTTAGGCTTTACTCTAAGTCTTCCAATTGTTGAACTCATTTAACCCTCACATCAATTCCCTGAAGCATGTTCTATTGTTATTCCCATTTTCTAGCAGTGTTTTTCCACTGAAAGTGATTTCCCCCCTAAGTATACTTTTGGCAATATCCGGAGACATTTTTTGCTTGTCTCAAGTCAGGGTGGGGGGGTGGAGAGAGCGTCACTGGCATCTGGTGAGCAGAGTCCAGGGGTGCTGGTAAACATCTTATAATGGACTGGGTGCGATGGCTCAAACCTGTAATACCAGCACTTTAGAAGGCCGAGGTGAGCAGATTGCCTGAGCCCGTGGTTTGAGAACAGCCTGGGCAACTTTGCGAGACCTCATCTCCACAATAAATCAAAAAATTAGTCAGGTGTGGTAGCGCATGCCTGTAGTTCCGGCTACTTGGAAGGCTGAGGCGGAAGGATTGCCTGAGCCCAGAAGGTCGATGCTGGGGTTTCTGTGAGCATGCCACTGCACTCCAGCCTGGGTGACGGGGTAAGACTCCAACTTAACAAAGCAAAACAAAACAAAACATCTTATAATGCACATGACAGTATCCCTCCACACCCCAGAATTATCTAGCCCTCGATGTCAATAGCTCCTAGGTTGAGAAAACCTGTACTAGAGGAACTGGTGGCACAGAGAAGTTTTGTAACTTGCCCAGACTCACACAATTAGTCAGGGGCCATGGTGAGATTTGAACCTGGGCAGCCTGGCTCCAGATTTGTGCGCTTAATCGCCTCATTGTACCCAATTTGGTGTGAAGATGGAGAGGATCAGGAATTTGGATCAGCTGCCCAAGGTCCTACAGCCAGGCATGAACACCCTGACGCTTCTGACCAGCCCTGCAAATGGGCCCAAAGCAGAGGGTCACAGGTGCATGCCATCTGATGAATACTTAGAAGATATGAACGAACACCAATGATGTCCGCTAGCATGGCCAACAAATATTTACTGAGCACCTACTATATGTCAAGGACTTTCTGACCTTAGCTCATTCTTCTGGTCTCGTAAACAACAGAGATCTTCAAATCGCCATCTCCAACAGCCTTGCTCAGTCCTGACTCATCCTTGTCTTTAGTTGTAGGTGAAGTCAATATCCACAAAATGCTCACATGAGTGGGGAAGAAGTTCACTTCCCACTATGGTAGGTAGCTAAAAAGGACAATGTTACCCCAAATATCTACAACTCACCAGTTCCCTCAAACAGGAGGGAGTCTGCTTGAAAATGAACTCAACCCAGAATCTCTTGGTGATTTTTTTTTTTTATGCCTGAGACAATACATTTACATTTTTTAAACTTGTAAGGTTGTTTTTCTCTGATATAAGCTGGGGGGTTCTGACTGATAAGTCAAACATGGAGATTCTGTGAGAGTTGTGTACATAAATGAAGCTTATGAGGCCCAGAGTTTGAAATGATAGTTACTAGACTAAACCACAAGGCAACATGAATTTTAATGTCACACCGTGTGCCACCCTGAATTTTTTTTTAATTTCACAACAAAGGGTCATATTGTCCAACATCAGAATATGTGAGTTTCTGCCTTGTTTGAAGTTAGTACACTTGGTCTCATTAAATGTGTGCTGGTTTCTTTGGTTTTGTCAAACAATACTCTTATTTCTGTGGCTTTTTCTGGATTCTCTGGGTGTAAATCATCCAGGCACTTTATGGCTCTCCTTATTCTATTGCCAGGAAAATTTGTTGTTCTCTGCAAGGTGTGCTTTAAACACTAGAGCAAAACACTTAAGACTGTGTTTTAAGATTGTTATCACAACAAGAAAAAAAATTTCTGCAAGTAGCAGAACTAAATTAGGATCTTGCTTTTGGGGAGGCAGGTGTCGGGTGTTTCAGAGGAAAGAGAGCTCTCCTAGGCAAATTTTATCTTTCCACTCCATCTGGAGCCTGATTTGCCATCCTTGGGGGTAAATCACATCTGGTGTGGATTTCATAGGATGCCTCTGAAGTGTCTTTGCAGGATTGTTCAAAGATTGCAATTGCTTCCAGTAGATCTGATTCATAAATTCGTGGGCGTGACAGCTGCTCTCTGAATTCATTTGTAAATGTGAGTGGGGTTTGAATGGAGGGGGATGGGAGCAGACAGCGTGTAGCCAGCTGTAGGAGGCAGTTTTATGGAAGAGTGGTGAGACACAAGGATTTCTACCCCAGGTTCAAATCCCAGCTCTGCCACTAGCTTCGGGGCTCTGGGCAATTTTTTTGATTTTTGTAGAGGCGAGGTCTCGCTATGTTGCCTAGGCTGGTCTCAAATTCCTGAGCTCAAGCAGTCTTCTCACCCTGGCCTTCCAAAGTGCTAGGATTACAGTCATGAGTCACTGTGGCTGGCCTGGGCAATTTTTATATTGTCATTGAGTTTCAGTTTTTTTGTCTGCCGAATGAGGTTAATGACAGTGCCTGCCTCATGGGTTGCTGCGAGGATTAAATCTGATAAGGCAATTACATCGGTTGTAGCAGAATTGAAGGTACCATGTGCTGTGGACCCATAGTAAATGTTCAATAAATGGCAGCTATTTGTATCAATCAGCTTGCTTTCATTGTGACGAAAAATCCTGATTTAACTGGCTTAAACAATAAAGGCAATTTATCATCTCAAGTAACAGTGACTTCAGGATTAATTCAACACCTTGACAGCTTCACTGAGACCAATGTTCTTCTCATATTTCCTCTTGTCCTGTTAATGCCAGCAGCCTTATGGTGAGAGGATGGCTCTCCCAGTTCCAGATGTCATTTTCAGATATAATGTAATGTCCTTCCGTGGGACAGGCTCCATTTTCTTTTGTGTGTCTCTCTTTAAGAGCAAAATTATCTTTCTCTTAAGATCCCAGCAGACTTCCTCTCACATCTGTGAGCAGTCCGGGACAGTGGGTCTTCGGGGGCTCTGGATGGCATAGCAGCTGGAGGTTGTCAGCCACCTCTCACAGTCACCATGTCACCACTCATGTGAGCGTTTTGTGGATATTGACCTCACCTATATAGCAACTAGCATTTTTGGGGAGCTTCCCTCTTCTCAACCTTAACCTTATGAAATTCGTGGTGGGGTTGGACAGTTTCCTGTCTGCTAACTGTGTGACTTTGGAAAGTTGGCATCCCCTCTCTGAGCCTCCATGTTCTTATCCCTAAAATTCATTCCACTTTTGGTACTTATTGTTTGCTGATTGTCTTCCAGATGACACTGAAGGGGCCCAGGGCTCAGCAGTGAATGAGACCGACATTGTCCCTATCTTCATGCTGCTGATACCTGGTGAGATCCCCAATTCACAGGGCTGCTTTGATGACAGATGTGAAGGTCACTTTGTAAATGGGGTGGTCCTAACTACATGGTTCCATCTGCTCTCACTGGAGGGTCTGCATCCCACCCTTTGAGCACTGTGTCACCTTCTAGGCTATGGGGTACTCTGTAGTATCTATGTAGTCAAAGATTAGCTTAGGTTTTTCAGGTGCCCAGAATATGCCAAGAATCGGAGTCAAGCTGTATTACCCTTGCACAAACCAGTTTTCCTCTTCTGCTTGAAGATCCAGATTTTTTTTTTTTTGAGTGGGAGTCTCACTTGGTCGCCCAGACTGTAGTGCAGTGGCCGCTCCCGGCCACCGCAGCCTCGACCTGCTGGGCTACGGCGATCCTTCCGCCTCAGCCTTCCAAGTAGCTGGAAATACAGATGTGCGCTACCACGCCCGGCTAATTTTTTTTTTGTTTATTGTGGAGATGAGGTCTCGCCAAGTTGCCCAGGTGGGTCTCGAACCCGTGGGCTCAGGCAATCCACTCACCTCGGCCTCCCAAAGTGCTGGGATTACAGACTGAGCTACCGAGTCTGGCCGAAGATCCAGATTTTATGTTTAATGAATGGAAGTGATAATTCCCTTGGTCTGTCTTTTTTTGAAAACTTATTTTGAAAATTTGTCTTATCTTCATCAATACTGTGACTATGTCAACCCCACCTCAAGCCTCAAGTTGGTTAAGAATGTGGGTTTTGGAGGCTGGACTCGGTGGCTCAACCTGTAATTCCAGTACTTTGGGAGGACAAGACGAGTGGATTACCTGAGCCCATGGGTTTGGGACCAGCCCAGGCAACTTGGTGAGACCTCATCTCTACAATAAGTAAAAAAATTAGCCGGGTGTGGTAGCGTGCACCTGTAGTTTTGATTATTTGGAAGGCTGAGGGGGAAGAATTGCCTGAGCCCAGTGGATTGACGCTGGAGTGGCCGTGAGTGTGCCACTGCACTCCAGCCTGGGTGACAGAGTAAGACTCCAACTCAAACAAAAAAAAAAGAGAAGAATGTGGGTTCTGGAGCCAGACTGTATATTTTAACCTTCTCTATGCCACTTACTGGCAGTGTGTCCTTGAGCAAGTCTCTCTGTGCCTCAGTTTCATAATCTGTACAAGGGGAATAATAAAGGTAACTACCTCATAGGATTGTTATATTTAGTCACCTGCTATTGAACACCCGCCATTTGATAGGTGTGTTATTCTTGATGCTGGAGACAGCAGTGAAAAAAACAGAGCGATGGTCCAATGGGAGTGACAGGCAGTAAACAAGTAAACTACATGGTGCCACTGAGAGGACAAATGCCACAAAGAAAAAGAAACCAGAGTATGGAGCCAGAGAGGGTGTGTATGTGTGTTGCTTGGAATTGGGTGGTCAGGGATGACCTCTTTATGGAGGTGACATTGGGGCAGAGGTCTGGAGCAAATGAGCCTTGCTGGTGTATATTTGGTGAAAGAGCTTTTCAGGCAGGGAGAACCCCAAGCGCAAAGTCCCTGAGGCAGCACAGAGTTTGAAGAACTGCTAGAACAGAGTGAGTGGGCAAAAATTTGAATTAATAAAAGTCAAATGCTTAGAACAGTGCCTGACATATAGTAAATGCTTGCTTAATAAATGTTAATTTTTGTCATTATTATTATTGCTACTAGTCTTCAGAATATAAGACTCATTTTGAGGGGAAAATTCAGGCTATATATTTTCCTGACATTTAAAAATGTATTTAAAAAATCAATTTGTATTTTTCTCCTGTGTTGAAAGAATATGTCTATAATCATAGATAATTTGGAATATACAGTGGAGGAGACAGATGGAGACAATCACTATTAATGTTTTAGTGTATTTCCCACTGGCATTTTAATGTATCACAAATTGTGATTACTTCGTATACTGTAGGCAATTCTATATTTTATTTTTCTACTTGACCTGATGGCACAAGTATTTCCCATAAAGGTGTCATAAATAGAGTTTGTGATGGCTGAATCATGTTCTGCTGAGTGGAATGCACTCAGCCATTCCTTAGATAATGGATGTTTAAGTTTCTTTTCATTTTTCTCTCTAGGCATAATGTGCGCAATGCTTTTTTGTTCTCCTCCTTCTTCTCAGAGTTGTTTCTCTAGGTGACATTCTCAGATATGAAATTCCTAATTTAAAATCCAGGGTGGTTAGTTTTTCTCTTACAGAAATTTAAAACCAGTGGTATTTATTGGTGGGGTTCTTTGACGCAGAATAGACCAGATCTCTCGGTAGACTTCAGAGAGTGCTGCATTCTGTTTTATTTCCTTTTAGAGTTGGAAAAGTTCATGTCCATTCATCTCTGTAAGTAATGAAATTTGCTATTTTTATTCTTTTCTTATTTTAAGTTATTCTAAAAAAGTCTCACCAATGCCTTAGTGAGACTTTATGATGCTTACTACCCCAGAAACTAAGGTGTTGAAGGCCTAAAAGTGACATATTTTCCTCAGGTTATCAGTGGGGTCA
Source organism: Carlito syrichta (assembly GCF_000164805.1). Classification (NCBI taxonomy): domain Eukaryota; kingdom Metazoa; phylum Chordata; class Mammalia; order Primates; family Tarsiidae; genus Carlito; species Carlito syrichta. Next base: position 412,842 of record NW_007249662.1, on the reverse strand, counting down.
AAGATGGCACTATTGAGACCCGAAGTAAGTCCCACCTTCTCTTGGGGCCTTGGTTTCCCAACATGTATTAAAGACTGCAGGACTCTTGTTTTCTGAGCACTTGCTATGTATCAGGCCCAGTATGGAGAATTATTGTGTTCACAGATATAAGTTCCTACAGTAGTTGCACACTTAACACTTTGAGCAATAGTACACTAGACTATGCACTCTATGAGGGCAGATAACTTGTTTGTTTTATTCACCAACTCTAGTAACCTGCTAGGGCTGACATAGCAAAATAAAGACTAGGCTGCTTAAACAACAGACATCTATTTCTCACAGTTCTGGAGGCTAGAAGCCCAAGGTCAAGGTGTTGGTTTAGCTTCTCCTGAGGCCCCTCTCCTAGTCTTGTAGAGAGCGCCTTCTCCCTGTGTCTTCACATGGCTTCCTCCATACGTGTGTGTCCCTGGTGTCTCTCCCTTTTCTAATAAGGATACCAGTCCTGTGGATTAGGGCCGCATCCTAATGGCCTCATTTTAATGTAATCACCATGTTGAAGACCTTATCTCCAGATAGTTATGTTCTGAGGTTCTGGGGGGATACAATTCAATCAATGCATATCCAGCTTTTAGCACCACCATCATCAACATATATTGAACACCTGAAAAAAATCTACACCACCTTAGTTCCTGGTGCATAGGATCTCAGAAAACACTTGTTGAATGAAGTAAGGAAGAAAATACAGGAAAACTGACACTTCGAGTTCAGTCCCAGCAACCAAAGCGGTTGCATTCTGTGTAACCTCATCTCTCGCACTGCCCCTGTTTTACAGATGAGGACATTGAGGTGTAGATGTGTTAAATCATTCACCGAGAGTCACACAGACACCTACTGGAGGAGGTGGGATTCACATCCTGGCCTCCCTGATATCAGGCCCAGAACTTCTAACCTTCCTGCTGCACTGAGAAGATTGGCTTGATCATTGCCAAGCTCCCTTAATCCAATTTTAGAATTTTCTAGAAGTCTTCTTCTCTTCATTGAACTAAAGCTTCCTTATCAGAATGGGTAAGAGGAAGCCAAGAAGAAATTCTTGAACAAGGAAGGATGATTTGGTGGTCCAAGAAGAAATTCTTGAACAAGGAGGGATGATTTGGTGGTCCAAAGTGAGATCTTTCCCATCACTTTTATATACTTAAAAAAAAGCAAAAAGCTTATGCCGGCTCCATGAAGCAGGGAGCTATGACTTTGTTTCCAGTGCTGCATCCTAGTGCCTACAACAGTGACTGATACACAAAGGCACTTAATACATATTTATTGAATGACTCTATGAATTAAGTGTGCACTTTACATTTTAATACAGCTGTGTTCCAGGTATTACTACCACTCAACATCTTAAAATTCATTAAAAAAAATTAATTGTAGAGACCAGGTCTTGCTAAGGTGTCTGGGCTGGTCTCGAACCTGCGGGCTCAGGCAATCCACTCTCCTTGGCCTCCTAAAGTGCTGGGATTACAGGTTGATTTACCGAGCTCGGCCTTAAAACTTCATTTTATCTCTGTACTTCTGCATATTAGCTCTATAGATGACCTCACTCTTGTTCCAAGAGACAAATGAATGCCATGAAATACATGATCCTTCATTTTTAAAAAGTGTGGTAAAATATACAGAACATAAAAGTTAACATTTTAACCATTTAAAAATGTACAATTGACTAGCACTAAGAACATTTTCACCAAGATATCCCTGCACCTAAACTGTGCCTGAAACACGACAAAAGCAATCAGTAAATATGTGTTGAAGATATGAATGAATGACTAAATGGGTTTTTGCATGAAGTAGAGGAAAGAAAGGAGGAAAAGAATAAATGTGCATAGGAACCATACCAGGTGATGAGGGTCTCCAAGATCAGAGCCTCAGTTCTCTCCTAGGTTGCTCACCAGCTACCACTGGTGGTCCCATGGTTATTAGCACAAATGCAGAGAGTGACAGGTTTGTTTGTTTGTTTTTTTTTTATAAAAGAGACAGCATCTTGCTCTGTTGTCCAGGCTGCAGTGCAGTGGCAAAATCATAGTTCCTGGTAACCTCAAGCTCCTGGGTTTAGGTGATCCCCTTGCCTCAGCCTCCTGATTAGCCGAGGCTGCCACCATGCCCAACTAATTTTTAAATTTTCTTTTGTAGAGTTGGGCTCTTGCTATGTTTCCCAGTCTGGCCTCAAACTGGCCTCAAGCAATCCTCCCACCTCAGCCCATGGTGGGATGCAGCCATCACCACCATCCATTTCCAGAATTTTTTCATCGCTGCAAACAGAAGCTGTGTACCCATTAAACATTAATTCCCATTCCCATTCCCCTCCCCTAATCTCTGGTAACCACTAATCTACTTTCTGAACTTGCCTGTTCTAGACATCTCATATTAGTGGAATGACATAATATTTTTCCTTTTGTGTTGGGCTTCTTCCGCTTTGTGTAATGTTTGAGAGGCTCGTCATGTTGTGACTTGCATGAGTATTTCATTTTTTTTAAAAGGCTGATTACTATTTTGTTGTATGGATAGGCCACATTTTGTTTATCTACTTATCCAGCAATGGAATTTAGGTTGTTTCCATCCTTTGCCTATTGTGAATGGTGCAGCTATGAACATTTGTGTACAAATATCTGTGCCCCTGCTTTCCATTCTTTTGAGAGTATGTACCTTGTAGTGGAATTACTAGATTATATGATGTTTTTTGAGGAATGGACAAACAGGAACCTTCATTTTTAAAACCTAGGGCTGAGTGCCATGGCTCTTGCTTGTAATTCCAGCACTTTGGGGGCAGAGATGGAAGGATTGCTTGAGGCCAGTTTAAGGCCATACTGGGAAACATAGCAAGACCCATCTCTACAAAAAATTTTAAAAATTAACTGTGTAAGGTGGTGTGTATCTGCAGTTCTAGCTATTTGGGAGACTGAGGTGGGAGGATTGCTTGAGCCCAGGAGTTCAAGACTGCAATGAGCTATGATTGAGCCACTGCACTCCAGCCTGGACAACAGAGTGGGACCCTGTCTCAAGAAAAAAAAAGATGGTACACTTGCAGAGAGCACTTACTGTGAATGGAGCGTCAGGACTAGAAGTTGCTCTGGGAGAGTCTGAGTAAGCAATGGATGAATGTTAAGGTCTAAGACATTAGACTTTATAAACTCCGTAGGCTTAGGAGACACTACATTTATAAAAAGTGTACTTCTTACACTTCGTATTACCCTTGATGTCCTGAATGTCATCACATGTTTTCCTTTCAATATTTCCTTTATCTTCAGATAAGGAAAAAAGTCATTGAGGGCAGATCAGGTGAGTAGGGAGGCAGTTCCAATACAGTTATTTGTACAGTACTGCTAACATAAGAGGTGGTGGCAAGTTCGCGAACTTACTGGTCAGACCACAACAAATAATGACGACAGCTCTGACGGCCATTCCAGAAAAAGAGTTCCAAAATTGCCTTAATGGGTGGACTAGGCACTGGCGTCAGTGCATTGCTTCCCAAGGGAAGTCCTTCGAAGGTGACGGCAGTGATATCCAGCAATGAGGTATGTAGCACATTTTCTGGGAAGGTTTGCAAACCTAATTGTCGGACCTCGAACATTAACTTAGCTTATTGTAACTTTTTTATTTATAAGCTTGTTTTTCAGTTTTATTTGGTGCATTTGATGATCAGGAGTTAGTTCTCATCCCCAGTGAGTGTTTATAGATTTTTGAAAGAGGCAACGGATACACAGGTGACAAAAGTATGAGGCTTATCTGGTGAATCTTCAACCTCATTACATTTTCTGGACAACCACATAGGAATACGGTAAGGGACAGTTCTTATTCCTGTGGCCTGGGCAACTTTGTTAAGCCTGGTACCCTGTGCACATCTGGAGGCCTCATCTCCTTCACAGCACATTTCCAGATCTCTCTGAGTGCCCGAGGGGGCTTCTTGAAGCCACTCCACGAATGCGCTTGTGAGTGTTGATGGCATATTCGGGTCACCACCTCTGTGCATGGTAGAATGGCCCTCCTTCATCTCACCACTCTTCTTTGTGGGAGCCATTCTGCTGGGCTCAAGTTGTGTTTTTTTTTTTTGAGTTGGAGTCTCATTCTGTCGCCCAGACTGGAGTGCAGTGGCCGCTGCCTGCCACCGCAGCCTTGACCTGCTGGGCTCCGGCGATCTTTCCACCTCAGCCTTCCAAGTAGTCGGAATTATAGGCACGCACTACCTACGCCTGGCTGATTTTTCGATTGATTGTAGAGATGAAGTCTCACTGCCCAGGCGGGTCTCGAACCGGCGGGCTCAGGCAATCCACTCACCTCAGCCTCCCAAAGGTGCGGGATTACAGGCTGAGCCACCAAGCCTGGCTCAAGTCGCTTTTTAATTTTTTTTTTTTTTTTGAGTTGGAGTCTCACTCTTTCGCCTAGACTGGAGTGCAGTGGCCGCTCTCAGCCACCGCAGCCTCGACCCGCTGGGCTTTGGCAATCCTTCCACCTCAGCATTCCAAGTAGCTGGAATTACAGGCATGCGCTACCATGCCCGGCTGATTTTTTGATTTATTGTAGAGATGAGGTCTCGCTGCCCAGGTGGTTCTCGAACCCGCGGGCTCAGGCAATCCACTCACCTCAGCCTCCCAAAGGTGCGGGATTACAGGCTGAGCCACTGAGCCCAGCTGCTTTTTAATTTTTAAAGATGTTGACTATTTTGTCAAAACACAAATACATTGTTAAAATACGAACATATTGTATAGCTGTGCAAAAAATATCTTCTTTTTTATATCCTTATTCTATAAACTTTTTTATTTTAAAATGTTTTGTTTTTATTTTATTTTTTTGAGTCAGAGTCTCATTCTGTTGCTGGGACTGGAGTGCAGTGGCACGATCACAGCTCACTGCAGCCTTGATTTCTGGCTCAGATGATTCTTCCACCTCTGCCTCCTAGGTAGCTGGGGTACAGGAGCCACCATGCCTGACTAATTTTTTTGATGGTTTATAGACACAAGGTCTCGCTATGTTGACCAGGCTGGTCTTGAACTCCTGGCCTCAAGCAGTCCTCTCGCCTCAGCCTCCCAAAGTGCTGGGATGATAGGTGTGAGCCTTCATGACCGGCCTTATTTTATTTTCACTTTTTAAACATTTTGTTTAAAATACACAAGCACACACATTAGCTTAGGCCTATACAGGGTCAGGGTCATAAATGTCACTGTCTTCCACCTCCCCATCTTCCCACTGGAAGGTCTTTGAGGCAATAACATGCATGCAACTGTCCTCTCCTATAATAACAATGCCTTCTTCTGGAATATCTATCACCTAAAGGACGTGCCTGAGGCTGTTCTTGAGGAGTGTCACTCTTTTCAAAATACATCCACAGCATTTGCTTGGTTTCCTTTTTACTTCATAGATTTGTAAGCAGATGATATACCATGAACATTCCTCTTTATTAATAAACACCCACTGGTATTGGAGTCCATGGTTTCAATTTTTTTTTTCTTTTTTATTAATCAATATTTTTTATTATGGTTTTGTGGGGTACAGTTAAGGGTTAGGTGTACAATTACGTTTCATTCAGTCACCCTGTTGATAAGAGGTGTTTTCCCATCCCCAGACAGATATTTGCTACTGTTAATCCCATCCCCCCCCATAGTTTCCCAGTACCGTCAGTCATTTTCTTATAGTATTACATTGGATGTTCAAGGTCCATTATATGAATGAGAACATGTGATACTCGGATCTTTGTTTCTGTAAGAGGTCACTCAGTATTATAGACTCTAGTTCCATCCAGGTTGCTGCGAAATTCATGATTTTGTTCTTTTTTATGGCTGCGTAGTATTCCATCGTGTATATGTACCACATTTTTTTAATCCAGTCCTCTTTTGATGGGCAGCATGGTTGTTTCCAGGTTCTTGCTATCGTGAACAATGCTGCGATAAACATAAGTGTGCAGGTATCTTTTTTATAGAGTGATTTGAGTTCTTCAGGGTATATTCCCAGTAGAGGGATTGCGGGATCATATGGAAGGTCAATTTTTAGAGCCTTTAGGAATCGCCACACTGCTTTCCACAGAGGTTGCACTAAACTAGTGTAAACTACACTCCCACCAACAGTGTAGAAGTGTTCCCTTTTCACCACACCCTCTCCAGCAGCTGTTATTTTTTGAGTTGTTGATAATTGCCATTCTAACTGGAGTTAGCTGGTATCTCAGTGTGGTTTTGATTTGCATCTCCCTGATGATTAGTGAGGTTGAGCATTTCTTCATGTGTTTGTTGGCTGCTCGGATGTCTTCTTTTGTGAAGTGTCTGTTCATATCTTTTGCCCATTTTATAATGGGGTTGTTTGTTTTCTTCTTTTCAGTATGTTTCAGTTCCTTGTAGATTCAGGATGTTAAGCCTTTGTCAGACCTAGAGTTGGCAAATACTTTTTCCCGGTCTGTAGGCTGTCTCCCTGCTCTCTTGATGGTTTCTTTGGCTTTGCAGAAGCTTGTCAGTTTAATAAGGTCCCACTTGTCTATCTTCTCTCTTATGACCTGTGGGTTTCGGGTTTTGTACAGGAATTGGATGCCAGTTCTGATTTCCATGAGGGTATGTCCTTCATTTTCTAAGGTTCTTATGGTTTGAGGTTTTACATTTAGGTCTCTGATCCATTTGGAGTTAACCTTTGTGCATGGGGATAGATAGGGGTCCTGTTTCAATCTTCTGCATGTGGTCAGCCAATTTTCCCAGCACCATTTACTGAATAGGTTCTCCTCTCCCCATTGGTAGGTGGTGGGGGCTTTGTCGAAGATGAGTTGGTTGAGAAATTGAGGCTTTGCTTCTGGAATCTCAATTCTGTTCCATTGATCTATATGCCTGTTCCTGTACCAATACCAAGCTGTTTTGATGATTG
>NW_007249662.1:405494-405843 GCF_000164805.1 Carlito syrichta | reverse complement strand
TTTCTTTGAGCAGTGTTTTGTAGTTTTCATTGTAAAGGTCTTTCACGCCTCTGGTTAGGAAGATGCCAAGGTATTTCATTTTTTTTGTGTGGCTATTGTGAGTGGAATTGTGTTTTTAATTTGGGTTTCTGTTTATTTATTATTGGTGTAGAGAAATGCGATTGTCTTTTGTACATTTATTTTGTATCCTGAGACTTTGCCAAAGGCCTTTATCAATGTAAGGAGGTTTTTGACAGATTCTCTTGGGTTTTCGAGGTACACAATCATATCATCTGCATAGAGAGATAACTTGACTTCCTCTTTTCCTATTTGAATACCTCTGATTGCCTCCTCTTCTCTGATTGCTCTA
>NW_007249662.1:263388-404053 GCF_000164805.1 Carlito syrichta | reverse complement strand
TGACCCAGGAGTTGTTTAGCATCATGCTGTTTAGTGTCATGTCTTTGTGGGTTTGGGGGGACTTTGTTGGTGTCAATGTTATTTTTATTCCACTGTGGTCCGAGAAGGTGCTTGGTAGAATTTTGGTCCTTTTAAATTTGCTTATGCTTGATTTATGGCCGAGTATGTGGTCGATCTTAGAATATGTTCCATGTGGTGATGAGTAGAATGTGTATTCTGTGGTCTTTGGATGGAGTGTTCTGTATGTATCAATTAAGTCCATTTGGTCCAAAGTCACATTGAGGTTCCAGATCTCCTTGCTGATTTTTTGTCCTGATGATCTGTCCAGGGTTGTGAGTGGGTTATTAAAGTCCCCAGTTATGATAGTGTTAGAGTCGATATCTTTCTTTAGTTTTCCAAGAAGTTGCTTTATGAAAGTTGGCGCACCTATGTTGGGTGCACATATGTTTAGGATAGATATTTCTTGTTAATGAATTGAGCCTTTTATCATTATGTAGTGGCCTTCTGTATCTTTTTTGATTTTTAATAGCTTGAAGGGTATTTTGTCTGAAATTAAGATCACTACTCCTCCTTTCTTTTGTATTCCGTTCACCTGAAAGTTTGTTTCCCATCCTCTTACTTTGAGTCTATGGGTGTCCTTTCTAGTGAGGTGAGTCTCTTGAAGGCAATAGATTGTTGCCTGATGATATTTTATCCATTTTGCCATTCTTTGTCTTTTCAGTGTTGCATTTAGTCCGTTCACATTTAGGCTAATAATTGAAATTCAAGAGTTGATCCCTGTCATAAGGTTCTTACAGAGTTGTTCCTGTTTGTTTGTTGTCTTTCTTTGGGTTTTGGAGTTGGTTCATGTGTGTTTTTAATCTTTTGCCTGTACTCTTGTGAAGAATGCTGTTGTTCTTTTTTATTTTTCTTCTGTGTTCAGTACTTTCTTAAGTGTTTCTTGTAGAGGTGGTCTGGTGGCCACGTACGTTCTTAGGGATTGGATATCTGGAAAATATTTCAATTCTCCCTCACTAATGAAGCTTAGTTTGGCTGGGTAGGTTATTCTTGGTTGAAATTGTTTATCTTTTAGGACTTTGAAGATAGGGCTCCAGGCTCTCCTGGCCTGAAGGGTTTCTGTGGATAAATCTGCTGCTATTCTAATTGGTTTTCCCTGGTATGTAGTCTGGCCTTTTTCTCTTGCTGCCTTTAGGATTTTTCCTTTTATAGCTACTTTGTTTAGGTGAATTATTATGTGCCTGGGAGTTGGTATTCTCATTTGTTGTCTTGCAGGGGTTCTCTGAATCTCTTGTGTTGAATTTTTTCATCCTTAATGAGACAAGGGAAGTTTTCTTGAATGATTTCATGAAATGTTTGCTCCAGTGTGGCTTCTGTTTCTTTCTCTGCCTCAGGAAGCCCAATTACTCTTAAGTTTGGTCTCTTGAAGTGATCATTCATCTCTTGCAGGTTTTGTTCTGTCTTTTTGAGCTTCTTTTCTATGCTTTTGACAGTTTGGGTTAGTTCTGTGTTTTGGTCTTCAAGCTCTAAGATTCTTTCTTCTGCTTGGCTGATTCTGCTTTCCATGCTTATTAGTCTGTTGTTCATTTCCATCACAGTATTCTTTACTGCTGTCATTTCTGACATCAGCTCCTTCCTATTTTCCTCTTGTCTCTCCTGAATTTTTTTTAATTCTCTCCATTAATGTCTTGATGTCTGGGTTTGTTGCATGTAACCAGTCATTCTGGGGGCTCTTCATTGTTTGTGTTCCAGAATCTGTTTTCTCAGTGTTTGATCTCCCAGGGGTCTGTGTAAGACCTATGTTCTTCTTTTGGTTTTTCTTCATTTGTGCGGTTTTCCCCCCTCTCTACTTTTTCCTTCCCTCCACGTCACTGTCTTCTTTAATTCTGTTATTCAGGGGTAAACGGATTGGTTTTACTTCTGTTTGTTCAATCTCCTATTCTTTATGTATGTCCTCTTTTTGTTCAATTCTGAAGTTGCACTGTAGGTTGGAGGTGGTCCTTTTTGCAGTTTTGAGATGTATTTAAGGGGAAAGCTGTGATTCAAAATCTGTCTGCAGGTCCTGGTATTCGCTGACAGGTGTGTGGATAATGTGGAACCCACTTCCCACTGTTCTGGAATCTGTCCGTGCAGTGGGGCTGTAGGTTTACTCCCTGAAATAAAATGTGGTTAGCAGAGGGGAGAGAATGGAGCACATAGTGGGTTGAAGAGGGGAGTGGAGAGATAGAGGAGTAAGGGGGGAAACAAACAAGTGTGCCAACAAATAGAGAGAGACGCCTATACTGAAACAGATAAAAACAATAGACCACAGCTACAGATGAACCAACTCTCATACAAAAAATAAAAATAAAACATATAGTGATGCTAACATACAAGCTAACCAACCACCTTGTTAGTGTGCTGTTCCTCTATACAAAGATATGGTTTACAGAGAGAAGAAAAGAGAAGAAAAGGAAAAGGAAGAAAGAAAAAAGGGAACAATACAGTAGGAATAGAATTAAGTCATTAAACTAATAGAATCAATGAAGCACACTCTGAGACATTTCGTTTAAGTCCAATGTCCTTTCAGGTCTGATTTCTAGTTTTCTTTTCAAGCTGGTAAATTAGTTTGCAGTTAGGGTCAGTTGCCCCTGATCTGCTGTGAAGGACAGTTCAGATTGCCCTCCGTTCAGCACTGTGGTCTATGTCTTTATCAAGCTTGTTTCTCCCGTTTCGGTGTTGTTACCTTGAATCACCAGCAGGCGGTGCTATCTCAGCTGCTCGCCCCAGAGGGGGTGGGGCTGGACAGGAACAAGATGGCTGCCTGCCTCAGGGCAGGCAACAGGAGCCTTACGGCGGGCAGGACAGTCTCGGTTGCAGGAGAGGTGGCAGCGATCTAGAGGTGGCAGCGATCCCAGCAGATCTTCCCTGAAGGGGTTTGATGTGGATTGCCTCGGGCCGGGTGGTGTGATGTGCTACAGTCATCATGGAGGTTGTAGCAGCGGCGGCGGAGGCAGCGGCGGCGGGGGGAGGGGCTGTGGCAGCGGCGGTGGCGGCACTGTTTGCGCCACAGTGACTGTCCAGTCCATTGCGATGTCCCAGCGGTGGCAACGGCCGAGCTCCGTATGAAGAGCAGGCTGAGATGTTGGGGTCCACAGCCCTCTGGGGCGAGAGTCAGAGACCCACTGCAGATCTCCTTTGCAGAGGACTTCAGAGACCGGGTTGCCCCATCGCCATCTTGCCGCTTCTCCGGTTTCAAATTTTTAAGGAGCTTGTTCAGTTCTGCTAAGCCCTTCCCTGTGAATTTTTTTTTTTTAGTTGGAGTCTCACTCTTTTGCCCAGGCTGGAGTGCAGTGGCATGCACGCTCACGGCCACCCCAGCATTGACCTCCTGTGCTCCAGCGATCCTTCTGCCTCAGCCTTCCAAGTAGCCAGAACTATAGACGTGTGCTACAACGCCTGGCTATTTTTTATTTTATTGTAGAGACAAGGTCTCACCAAGTTGCCTGGGCTGGTCTTGAACCTCTGGACTCAGGCAATCCACTCATCTCAGTCTCCCAAAGTGCTGGGATTACAAGTTGAGCTACCGAGCCCAACCTCCCTGTGAATTTTCTTGGGGAGTCTTCTCTTTCTTCCCCTGCAGTTTCCTTTCCTTTTGCCTCTTCTTCAGCTAGGTGTTCCTGTTCCAGTTCCAACAACTACTCATGAGTCATTTCCTCAGGAACCACCACTAGGAGCTTCTCAATGTTATCCTCATCCCTACCCAGCTTCAAATCATTTGTCATCTCAAGTACAACCTCGTTGATTTTTGCAACCTTCTCATCTTTGGCAAATCCTTTGAAGTCACGAATGAACCTCTTGAGTGTATTCTTCCAGAGGCCATGTGTACGCTCCTTGGTGACATTACCCCAAGCCTGAGCAAGGTACCTGAGGCAGGCACATGTGCTGTAATACTTCCAGAGTTGCATCAACGTCTTCCTCAGTTGCAGCAGTAACCTGGACAGAGTTCTCCCTCAGACAACAGACCCAAAAAGCTGCTGTAACTTCTTGATCTATTGGTTGGATAAAACAGGTGGGAGCCAGGCTCGGTGGCTCAGCCTGTAATCCCGCGCCTTTGGGAGGCTGAGGTGAGTGGATTGCCTGAGCCCGCAGGTCCGAGACCCACCTGGGCAGCGAGACCTCATCTCTACAATAAATCAAAAAATCAGCCGGGCATGGTAGCATGTGCCTGTAATTCCGGCTACTCAGAAGGCTGAGGCGGAAGGATCGCCTGAGCCCAGCAGGTGGAGGCTGCGATGGCCGGGAGCGGCCACTGCACTCCAGTCTGGGTGACAGAGTGAGACTCCAACTCAAAAAACAAAACAAAACAAAAAACAGGTGGGATTTGGAGGGAGAAACACCACCTTGATATTGGGATGGAGATCACCAAAAAAATGAGGATGTGTGAGAACATTTTCAACAATAAGGAAAATCTTGAAAAGGACATTATTCTAACTGTCCCTTTTGCTGGCAGAGCAACTCAGAAAGGCATCTTGGAAGAGGAGCATGGCTGTTCATGACTTCTTATTGATCCTGTAATCCACTGACTGTGAATGCTTATTGATATGCTTGAAGGCTGTGGGGTTCTCACTGTGTCAGCTCACAAAGGGTTTCATTTTGTAGCCTGCAACATTGTCCCCAAGCAAGACAAAAGCCTTCCTCAAAAGCCTTGAAATCTGGTCCTAACATGGCCTCCTTATGGACGGAAGTCCTTTCAGGCATCTGTTTCCAGAATAGAGAGGTTTCATCCATATTGAAGATTTGCACTGGCAAGTAATTTCCATTCACAATCAGCTTATCTCGTTTCCAAAATCTTCAGCTGCCTTCACATCAGCACTTGCAGACTCAACACTCACGTTCACTTAATGTTAGGAATAACAATTCTCAAATGTTTAAACCACCCAGAGCCAGTGGTAAACTCAACACTGTAGTTAGGCCCAGCCTTTTCTTCCAACATTGTAAGCATACTTTTTGCTTTTGGTGTGATCATCATGGTGCTGAGAGGGGCACACACTTCTGTGTCTGCTGTTCAATTCAGGTCATTTAGAAGTTTCTCCAAAGTTGAGGTAGGCCCATTTCAAATTGACTCCCATTGACTCCAATGAAGCAGCTTCAGGGACAGCGTACATCACTTTGCTCTTGTTCTTCTGGATTGTAGCTACGGTGAAATGGGGTGTACCTTATTGATGAGCAGTAAATGTCACTGATTTTCCATCTGCGTAGTTCATCAATTTTAATTTACTTTCCAAGTCAATCACGCTACATGGCCTCTTACTGGCAACATTAAATGTGAATTTTGTACACTTGGGCATCATGATGAACAGAAAAACAGGAGATGAAATCAAACACAAAAGAAAATGATGCAATCACAAGCTTTGTAAACACAAGCTGTATGAGATGCCACCGGCCTGGCACAGCATACTGTTTTACAGAAAACTTCTTTTTTTTTTCTTATTCATTTATTTTTTAGAGATGGGTTGCTCAGGTTGGAGTAAAGAGGGGAGATCACAGCTCACTGCAGCCTTGAACTCCTGGGCTCAAGTATTCCTCCTGCCTCAGCCTCCTGACTAGCTGGGAATACAGGTGTACAACACCATGCCCAGATAATTAAAAACAGTTTTTTTTGTAGGGATGGAGGTCTTGTTATGTTGCTCAGACTGGTCTCAAACTCCTGGTTTCAAGTAATCCTTCCTCCTTGGTCTTCCATAGTGTTGGGATTATGGGCATACACCATCACATCTGACGATTTTTTGTTCTTTTGTAGAGACAGGGTCTCACTATATGATCCAGGCTGGTCTTGAATTTCTGGGCTCAAGCAATCCTCTTGCCTTGGTCTCCCCAAATGCTTAATAGGTGTGAACCACTGTGCCCAGCTTAGACTTTTCTTCTCATATGTAGAAGAAGTACATTCTAAAATAATAACGAAAGTATAGTATAATAAATACACAAACCAGTAACATCGTCATTTATTATTAAGTATTATACTGTACGTAATTGCAGTTGACATACTTTTATACAACTGGCAGTGTAGCAGTTTTGTTTACACCAGCATCACCACAAACACATGAGTAATGCATTGTGCTGTGATGTTCCAATAGCTATGATGTCATTAGGTGATATCAATGTTCTGGCTTTATTATAACCTTATGGGTTATAATGCCGTAGGTATATATGGTCTGTCATTGACCTGAACATTGTGGTGCATGATTGTATTGTGATCATTATAAACAGTCCAACAAGTAAACAGAATGAATGAATAAATTCTATAGAAGCTTTAGAAGGTGAAGATTGCTATGGGAAAAATGAAATAGAGGAAGGGAGTAGGGAGCGCTGAGGTGATGGGTGCCATGATTCTAACTACTGGGTCAGGGGAAGCCTCACTGAGATGGTGGCATTTGAGCAAAGATCCCAAGAAGGGAAGGAGTTGGTTGTGTGGAAAAGGGGAAGACCATTCTTGGCAGAGGGGACAGCCAGAGGCCCTGAAGCGGGTGCATCCCTGCTGTGCTCAGGGAACAGTGTGACTGGAGCAGAGTGAGGATGAGGGCGTGTGGGAGGAGCTGAGCTTGGTGACATCATGGGCCAGACTGCACAGAACCTTGAGACTACTGTCAAGTCATCGGTCTCTTTTCTGAGTGAAATTGGTTATCTCTGGAAGACTTTGACAGAGGACCAAAGGGATGATTTAAGCTTTTTATTTATTTTATTTTTAGCAGGATCACCTCATCTGCTGTGTTGAGGGTAGACTGCAGTGTGTTAAGGGGTAAGGCAGGGAGACCCATTGGAAAGCACTTACAATGATCTGGATGAGAGAAGATGAGGTCTTCTCCAAGGGTTTTAGCTGTGGAGGTGGTAAGAAGCGTTTGGATTCTGGATATATTTTGGAGATTGGTTCAACAGGATTTGCTAATGGACTGGGTCTTGATTTGCAGGTAAAATGCTCTAAAGCAAACAAATATTTTACTGCAGCTGTAGAAATGTCTGCTAAGTGTTTGATCTACTGGGGCAAGATCAATTTGTTGATAGGCAATGTTTGCTATTGGGCTGGTGTACAGATTGGCAGATGAATTGGCCTTCACCTTCTGGTGCCTCATGGTCCATCTACTCGGGCTTGGATGAGGAGGAAGATGCTGATGATGAGAACAATTGCCATTGACTGAGAACTTACTTTGTGCCAGGCATGGTCCTTGCACTCATATCTTATGTAGTAGGTAGTTAATCTTTGTTATGTACTTAGGAGACTTTCTGAAAGTCACAGACTTACTGAAAAGTTGTGAGTACAGTACCAAAGATTCCTCCCCCCCATCCCCCGAATCATCTGCTACCCGCTGCCCTATTGTCTAGGAATACTGTAGTGTTTATGTTATACAAATAAGAATACTCTCCTACTTATCCACAATGCAAACATCCAAATCAATAAACGAATACAGGTTTTATTACCACCAGTCCCCAGTGATGACCTTTGGAGCAAAAGGACTTAGTCCAGAATCAGGCGTCACAGTTATTTGTCATGTATCTTTATGTATGTATTTATTTATTTATTTGAGTTGGAGTCTCACTCTGTTGCCCAGACTGGAGTGCAGTGGCACGCTTCCGGCCACCGCAGCCTCAACCTGCTAGGCTCTGACGATCCTTCCACCTCGGCCCTCCACGCAGCTGGAACTACAGGCGCACACTACCACGCCCGGCTAATTTTTGATTTATTGTAGAGATGAGGTCTTGCCAAGTTGCCCGGGCAGGTCACAAACCCGCGGGCTCAGGCAATCCACTCACCTCAGCCTCCCAAAGTGCTGGGATTACAGGCTGAGCCACTGAGCCCGGCTTGTCACATATCTTTAATCTCCCTCATTCTGAAATGCTTTCCCAGATTCTCTTTGGCTTTCACAAATTTGATGCTTTTGAAGTTTACTGGTCAGTTTTCTGTAACATACCTCTCCATTTGGGTTTATCTGATGTTTTCTGATGATTAGATTCAGGCTTGCATCTTTAGGAGGAGTATCACAGGAGTGATGCTGTGTTCTCTTTGGGATTAAATGGAATTATCGGGTGATGCATGATTTTGATCTGTCTCATTACTGATGATATTCAACTTGGTCACTTGAAAAAAGTAATATCCACCAGGCTTCTCTAAGTAAAGTCACTCCTTTCTCCTTTGTAATTGATATCTATTTTGTCGGAGGTTTTTTTCAGTCTATGTAACTATCCCATTCCTCATCTATTTCTGTCTGTCTTTCTATCTATCATTGATCAAACGCTGTATGAACTCATTGTTACTTATTTCATTCAATAGAGTTATAATCCATTACTGTCATTGTCCCTAGTTTGACCAGTGGCAGCTCCTTCAAGCTGGATCCTAGGTGTTGTTGACCTATCTCCATTGTTTTTTGAATGCCTCTTTTCTTTTTGGTACAACATGCTCCAGGTTCATCTTAGTGGGATTTCCTCTGGCTCTTTTTAATAGTAAATGGTTTTTAGAGGCCAGGATCTGGGTATTAGGTGTGCTCATTGCTATTGGGGTATTGCTTTCACCAGGTTTTCTAAGAGACAGAAGAAGTAGGGAAAAGTCTATATCTGTATCATAAATACATACATATATATGAATATACAAACATATGCATATGGATACTATACATGTATTTATTTCTCTATCTATATATTGAAAACCATAGAACTCTAATCCTGATTCAATACTACAGAGCTTATTTGAGTTTTCTCCTTTCTATATTTGCAACTCTCTTATCTAATACTGATGAAATGGGTCTCCTTATTCTTACTGTAGTTACTTATTTGATTACTCTTCCTGTATGTGACCAGTTTGCCATCTTGACCATAGCCTTTCCCCTTCTTACCCTACTCTAGTCTCCTCTCCACTGGCTGTCAGCATGGACACCTGCCTTGCCCTGTACCACCTAATATCTTGGGAAGGGGGGCCAAAAGGAAGAGCTATAAAAACTATTTTATAGCAAGTATGGTGGCTCACACCTGTAACCCCAGTGCTTTGGGAGGCCAGCATAGTACACTCATGGAAGGGATATTCATGGAAGGAAAGAGTTGTCGTCCCATTTTACAGATGCAGCAACTGAGCCCCAGAAACAGTAAGATGCTCTTGACTAGAAGCAGCTGTGAGGTTCAGAGTTTTGTTTTGTCTCTTGTGTGGTCTTCAGAATGTCCCACTAAAGGTGAGTGTGCTTCCTTCTGTGACCAGTTAGGGAAGAATGATGTTGGAATGAGCACTTCTGCTCATTAAAATGTAAACACCTTGTTTTCATGGCAGCCTTGAACAAACTCAACCTCTCCTCCTCCCCCAAAGACTAGTGACCCAGTGCATTCTGGGTTGGCAACCACCTGCGGTTCTACCTGAACATCCTGAGATGTTTGAACATCAAAGCATGGATGTTGTTTCCTCTCTATACAGTGGGGACAAAATTGCTTTCTTTTGACTGAGAGATAATTGTGCCAGGTATCTCAGTAGAGAAGAGGAAGAAGGAAATGCTGAAAATCACTCTGTCCCTCTGCAAAATTATTTACTCTGCTCTCATCTAAAGTTATTTACTCTGCTTTCTTTGGGTTTCAATTAACTTTTTTTTCCTACCATGTGCTGAGTGCTTCCTGTGTGACTGATTCTGTATTGGGTTCTTTATTTATTGCAGGGAAGTGTTTCCCTGGCCTGTATCTCATTCCACTCATTTCAGATTAATCATTTCCCCAATTAAATCTAACTCCAAAGGAACACAATGCTGGGCAAAAAAAGTTGTAGTATGCAATATCTCTCTGTGTGCATTTCTCTCTCCATCCATCCTGTGGAGAAAGTACTGTTATTTCTATTTCTAGATAAGGAGCCCAAAGCCTAGAGAGGCTGTGACATGCCTAAGACTACACAATGAGAAGCAGTGCTGACTTCTTCTGTAAGCAAAAGGGGAGCTCACTTCTTTCCCACTGTCCCTGATAGGAGTCAGCAAACATTTTCCACAAAGGGCCAGATAGTAATTCTTCGTGGCTTTGCAGGCCACATGGTTTCTCTCACAACAATGAGCTCTGCCATTGTAGCATAAAAGCAGCTATAGACAATATGAAAATGAATGAGTGTGACTGTATTCCAAAAAAACTTTGTGTACAGAAATAAGTGGCAGGCCAGGTTTGACCCATGAGTTGTAGTTGGCCAAATCCAGCTCCACGGTCCTGATGGTTGTCAATCATGGTGACCTATTCTTCCTGATCCTCTAGCTACAGGGGTGGGCACATGACCAGGATGGGCCAATCAGAGACTTCTCTGGGATTGAGAAATTGATGAGGAAGGAGAGGAGTATACTTTCCACTTGGGTTCTTAACTAGAAGAATGGGAACATGAGGTTGGAGGTAGTGATCATGTAGAGTGAAGACAAGCAGAGACAAGGATGGCCAAATGATGGGGAAGGGGAGGAGGGGAGTGGGGAGATAGACAGAGACAGAGACAGAGGCAGAGATAATTGGTTAATCTCTTCTGAATTCAGCCATGCCTAATCTAAACCAAACATACAACCCTATATTCCCCAATAATTGGAGCCCAGAATCTTTATTTATTTGCTAAAATAGGTTTAATTGAGTTTCTGTCACTTGAAATCAAGAGTCCAGACTAATCCATGCCCACTGTATTGGCCTCATTGTCTCCTATTACTGGTTGAATTTTCCATATAATGAGAACAATGGCTTCCAAAAGCTACAGGGTCACGTCCTTCCAGCATCATAAACCCAGAGAAAGCGTTGTCTTCTTCACCAGTTATAATAAAAGATCCCAAGAAAGCCCTCTGATGGCTAAGCTCAGGTCACATGTCCATTCCTAAAAACTAATTTTGTTCAGAAGGATGGCAAACTCTGGTTGACTGCTTTTCTGGGCCTGAGAATGGGATGGGGAAAGAAGTGTGTGTGTGTGTGTGTGTGTGTGTGTGTGTGTGTGTGTGTGTGTGTGCGCGTGTGTTTGTGTGTGTACACGCGCGCACGGGAGTGGATGGGTGGGTGGAAGGTTCTGAGAAGCTCAAACCAGCAGTTTCCAAAGGGAATCATTTTTGATCTGAGTCTTGAAGAATGTGTATGTGAAGGCCACAATATTCCAGGAAGAGGGAACAGTATATGCAAAGACAGAGAGGAATAAAGGAAATTCAGGGAGTTCAAGTGGCTTGAGCATGTGGTCCATGAGGAGAGGTTGGGAGGAAGTGAGGTTGGAGGTAAGAAAGGGCAAAGGTCAGGCTAGAAAGGAAGAAGGGGGAATGGCATAAGCCATGGTGTGAGGTTCGAATTATGTCATGAGGCAAGTGGGGATATCTTTGGGGGATTTAAGCAGGTGATAACTGATTAGATTATCTCCAGAAAATAGCTTTTGGTTGTACATTGAGGAATGGGCAAGACTGGAGACAGGAGACCAGGAAGAAATATTTCTAGTTACTCAGGTAGGTGGAAGTGGATGTGGGATGTGGAACATGTCTCCTGGATGTAATCATTGAAAAAAAAAAACCCCTCCTGTATATAATTCACTAGATACCTGGAAGAGGTAACTGGGTAGTGCTGGTAACTGTATCGATGCACTGGGGATTTTGGTTCAAGTAAATTGTCCTTGTTTTTCATTATAAAGAAAAGACAGAGAAGGGCTGAACCTAGAGCAGCAGAGGGTAACTTTGTTTTGAACTGCAGGTAGCAAGACAGGTTGCCCACCATTTTCTGTGGAAGATGGTGTAACTTATTTCAGCACCACACCCTCGGACAGCTCCATGCCTCTGTCTCTGTCTCTGTCTCTGATGGATGGCACACCGACTGTAAGGACTCCATGCTTCAGATCTCTCTTCCATACCACAGAAGGCTGCTCAGTCTGTGGCTGGAAGGATTGGGGAGTTGACACTTTTATTTAATGCGGGACAAGAATTGGTGGATAAGTACCCCAGAATGACCTTTGGAGGGACATTGTGAAGCACATTATACATGATTGTTGGAGGCTCCCCAGCAAGAAAAGCTGTATTTGCCCAGAGGTGACATGCTCACCAACACATCTTTAGTGGCTTTTGTTCCTTTCTCATCTCAGTCTCCTACAGTCCCATCCCCGTTCCCAGGGACACCTCCCAAATAAGTCATCTGTGCCCAAGTCCACATCCCAGGTTCTGCTTTTGAGGGAGTCCAAACTAAGATGGCCTCCAGCTTGAGATGCGGGGCAAATGCCTGTGTTCATGTGAAACAGAGACATGACTAAGTATGACTTGCGTGCATCCGGACTATCAGGAACAAAACGGGACTTCAAAACTATCTAAGTCCTATCTGATTCTTGAACCTTATGTGTGAAAAAGGCCATAACTGACTTACAGGATTCAGAATGTCTGGGTTTGAATCCTGGCCATTCTATTTACCAGAAGTGGACAAATCACTTAACCCATGTGACTTGAGTGGAGAACTAGAGAGTGGCTTGAGATGGAGCTGCAGAGGTGACATCAAATCCCCATGGTGAGGATTCAGGTCTTCATCTGAAGAGCTCTGGAAGCCACTGAAAGGTTTTAGGTAGACAGAATCAGATTAGTGTTTCTAAGTGGTGATGCCAGTGATTGATTGCATGGAGAATGGATTTAAAGCTAAGTCTCTGCTGACTGGAAATAAATCAAGAAGGTAATGTCTGTGTCAAGTGAGTATCAAGGAGCCTGACCTGCTAGCCTTGAACCTGATGCTTTTGACCCTAAATTCACTTAGATTCACCTGATCAACCAATGGCTTTGTGCCTTTGCAGTAACTATGCTCCTTACAGTGGCCTGGGCCTCAACTTCCTCATCTGTAAAATAGGGATAATGATTGTCCCATCTCAGAAGTTAAATATTGTGAAGGTTAATGAGTAAATCTAGATAAAGCGTTTGTAACAGTGCCTGACACAAGGTTAGCTATTCTGTAAGTTTTAATTCTGCCTCCTCCTCCTCCTTTTCTCGTCCTCATTTGTTTGAATTTGAATGTTTGTTTGATTTTGACTACTAGTAATTTTTCCTCAGATTTATTTGATCTTTTCTTTCCCAACCCCAGGATCTCTGGTCAGAGTTTTGGTCTATAAACAAAAGCTTAATTGCATAAGGAGATTAGATTTATTTTGGGGAACCCAGTTGTGAATTCATTTGATAAAGAGGAAGCATTGTCTTGCAATGTGAATGGCCTTCCTTGACTGTTTTATACACTCAGATTTGAAGAATATCAGATTGTCTGAAAGCTACTTTGTGACTGGAAAGCTTTCCTGTGCCACGTGTGGCCTCTCAATTACTGCAAAGACACAAAGCCACTGGCCAAAGAGCATCAGGTTCAAGACTAGCAAGCCAGCCCCCTCGCTACCCACTCGGCACACTCACTACTGTATCAGGTGACTCCAACTCCTGTCTTTACCTGAGTTGAGATCAGATTCTGCAGATTCAGCCATGGCTGCAGCTGCAATGTAGGTCACTGATGAGAAATTATCTTGCTGCTGTTTCAGACAGAAATGGAATTTAATAGCTTATGTCTTTTTTTCTCTGCTGTGTGGTGCCAGGGGCATTTTAATAGTTCAGGGAAGGGAGAGACTGTGTCTAAAAGCCTTGCCTTTTAGGGTCATGTTTCATCTACTGGGTGGGTGAGTGACTGTGCATTGACTTTCCTTCCCTGGTTGGTTGTTAACCCTCATTGCTGTCAATTCTCTCTGCCTCTGGAACCAGTCCGTGCCTCCTTGCCCTGACACTTACAGCTGGTGTGGGTCTCACCTGAAGCCTCTCATGTTCACTGCTGCTGTCCAGATGGGCGGTTGAGGGTGTCAAAATCGGGCTGTTTTATTTTTCCCTTCACACTTGGAACCTGGGGGAATAAGTGGCAAGAGGACTTTCTTTTTCTCCAGATGCAAAATTCTTTCTGGTCAAAGCAAACTGAGTTTAAAAAGTGGTAGCTTGAGTGGCAAAGATCCCTGAGTCCAAGAGCTTGGTGGAGGAAGGAAGATCTGCCTGCAAGGAAGGTTCTGAAAGGTAAATGGGGGAGGGAGGAGTCTCCACTCCCTAATGTTTTCAGTGCTGCCCCCTCAGCACATCCACTTTGTCCAGAAGTGAAGGGCCTGAGAAAGTGTGTAGACCACAGCTCTGGATCCCAAATCTTAGTGTCATCACAATACATTCAGATGGGTTTCATCTTCATTATGATTAATACCCAGTGGGTAGGGACTTCACTTTAATCCATTCTCCACACTTTAACTGGCACCATCACTTAAAAATGCTGACCTGCTCCTGTCTACCTAAGACCTTTCTGTGGTTTCCAAGGCTCTTAATGTCCTCACCACCGGGACGTGGCTCTCCTCTGTGGCCTCACCCCAAGCCATTCTCTGGATCTCAGTTCCAGCCACATGGGCTTTTCCCAAGTTCCTTAAAAGCAGAGTGCCTCACTCCCTTCTGCCGCAGGACTTTGTGTGTGTTAGTTCCCCTCTGCTTGACCTCTCTTCCTTTCCAGGCAATTTTATACATTCAGATTTTAAAAACATCAGATTTCTTGAAAGCTATTTTGTGACTGCAAAGCTTTCTTGAGCTACAGATGGCCTCTTAGCTACTGCAAAGGCACAAAGTCACTGGCCATTCAGTTTTAGGGGTTACATCCTATAATGTTCAGGCAGCTTCCGGACACATAGCGCAAGCTCAACCTCTACCCTGCAGTGCAGAATTGCATATGTACTTAGGAATTGTCTATACACCCACTTCTTCACTTGGGTGTCTATGGGAAGCTCAAGTAATATGTCCAAAAGAGCCTCTGATTCCCCTGGCCACCCTGGACCCTCTCCTCCAAGTATTCATCTCTGTAGATGGTACCACCTTTCACTGAAGTGCTCAGGCAGAAACATTCAGGAATCATTTTTGACTTATTTCTGGATAAGTCAGGGTCCCAACAGAAAACATGGCACACTCAAAAGAGAGAAAGGGAGAGAGAGAGAGAGAGAAAGAGAGAAAGGGGGAGAGAGAGAGAGAGAGAGAGAGAGAGAGGGAGAGAGAGAGAAAAGGAAGGGGAGAGAGGGGGAGAGAAAGAAAGGGAGAGAAAGGGAAAGGGGAAGAGAAGGAGGGAGTAAGAGAGAGGGAAAGAGAGAAAGAGAGAGGGAGAGAAAGAGAAAAAGGGAGAGAGGGAGAGAGAGAAAAGGAAGGGGGAGAGAGAGGGAGAGAAAGAGTGAAAGGGAGAGAGAGGGAGAGAGAGAAAAGGAAGAGGGGGAAGAGAAGGAGGGAGTAAGAGAGAGAGGGAAAGAGAGAAAGAGAGAGAGGGAAAAGGAGAGAGAAGGAGAGAGAGAGAGGGGAAGAGGGTGAGGGAGAGAGGGGTGGGGGAGAGAGAGAAAGAGAAAGGGAGAGATGGAGAGGGAGAGAAAGAAAAGGAGGGGGAGAAAGAGGGAGAGAGAAAGAGGAAGGGGAGAGAAAGGGAGACAGAGAGGGGGAGAGAGTGAGCAAAAGAGTGAGAGAGAGGGAGAGAGGGAAAGGGAAAGAGAGGGAGAGGGAGAAGGAGAGAGGGAACTCTCTAATAGTTTAGGGCAGGCCACCTTGAGGATCCCTGAGGTTGGGGGACACAGTCATATGGAGGCAACTTGCAAACAGGGAGCTGGGACACATACCCTGCCTCACTCTCCTGCTTCCTCACATCTCTTGCTTCCTATTGGAACAGTGAGTGGCCTGAGTGGGAACTAACAAAATGCTGCTGTCTAAATGGATGACAGATCCTCCCATCCTCCCTTCGTCTAGGTAAGTTCTGTATGTTCTTCTGACCTTGGATCAAATGTCCATTCTTCTAGGAAGCCTTCTGTGTCTTTCCTTCATAGCCTTATCACAGGTTGTGAGTATATTATGTGTGTGATTGTTTAATGACTCTCTTTCATCATGGACCAGCTGTGAGATCTGTGGTGACAGTGGGCACATTCGTCTTACTCATCATTCATTCCCTGTACCCAGCACAATGCTTGGCACACAGGTGACCCCCAAGATGTTTGTGGGGTGAATAAGTCAACTTTTTCTAAGACTGCTCCTCTTGAACAGATAGACAATGCCCTGTAAGAAGCTCTTCGTATGATCAAAGATGCTTTGGGAAAAGTCAGCAACGCCCCAAAATAACTTCTCTGTAGGCTAAATTTTCCATGGGTTTATTTATTTATTTTTTATTTATTTTTTGAGTTGGAGTCTCACTCTGTCGCCCAGACTGGAGTGCAGTGGCACACTCATGGCCACCCCAGCATTGACCTGCTGGACTCCGGCGATCCTTTGCATAAACCTTCCAAGTAGGTGGAACTATAGGCACATGCTACCATGGCTGGCTGATTTTTTTAATTTATTGTAGAGTTGAGGTCTTGCCAAGTTGCCCAGGCTGATCTCAAACCCACTGGCTCAGGCAATCCACTCGCCTCGGCCTCCCAAAGTGCTGGGATTACAGGCTGAGCCCCCAAGCTTGGCCTCCATGGCTTTATTTTTAAATGTGGATGCCTTTGGGCAGAGAAGGAATTTGTAGTGCAGCATCCTCAAGATTGCTCTCAGTTTATCCTTGGAATGCCATGTGGCTTTTATTCTCTTGGGGTAAGAGTGGAATACCAACATGGATTTATAGGTAGTCATTTGTCTTCCCTTAGCTCTGTGAGCAATGAAAATGAACAAGACTTCTTCTCTCTATTTAAAATTCCCTCTAACTCCACCAAAGACAGTAATACATCACTGATAACCAGAGTTGCTGTGTATGGTGGTGCAGGTTCCTGGTGCTCAAGGGTAACAGGAACCTGCCCAGACTCTGTTTACCACATGGGATGCAGCTGGAGGAAGGGTTTCTTGTCTTAATTTGCACAAAGGGCATATGAATTAGCAGTGACTCTGAGAATAACAAGAATAAAGCTGGCTTGAGGGATGGATACCCAAATTACCCTGATTTGATCATTATACATTGCATTCCTGTATCAAAGCATCACATAAACACCATAAATATACAACTATCATGTACCCATAATCATTCATCAAAAAGAATACAGCTGGCTTGAGTTCAAAAAAATCTTAGCTAAAAAGCCTGATAAATGCTCTATCACCAGCTCATTGGCACTGAAAAGTTTCTGTTGTGATTCTTTTATTTAATTAAAAAGATATTACTCATTTTATACATAAATCCAAATCACAAAGTAAAAAGTGAAAAAAATTCCCTTACCCCCTCATGTTCAACAAAGCCATTCACCATTAAGAGTTTGATTGGTCCATGTTCAGATTTTTAAAATGTTTCTACAAACATATTCTCTAGAGTGTACACATATGTGTTCAAATGCTAATGTATCTTGTAGACTTTTTAATGTTGGCACATAAGGGTCTAAGTTTATTCTTCTTCATGGTTGCATAGTATTTCATTGTATGACTATAGCACAGTTTAAAAAATATGTTAAAGACAATGACTACAACAGCAGTTGATACTTTTGTTTGCCAGATATAGCATGATTTATTTAAGCAGTCTCCAATTGATGAATATTTGGATCCGTTTTCAATGTTTTGTTATTATACATTATGTTGAAGTATTCATCTTTGATATATATCTTTTATTATATGCATGACTATTCATGTGGAATTTATTTCCAGAAATGATATTGCTGGATTAAGGAATATATGTATAAAAAAAGGTTAGATATTGCCAAGAGCCTTCTTAAGAGGTGATATCTGTTTACTCATCCACTTGTAGGAAACCAAAAACTTTCAGTTCTTTGTTTCTGAGCTCTTGGATAGCACCCAGAATAAGAGGGCATGACCGGGTGTAGTTTCTCATGCCTGTAATCCCAGCACTTTGGAAGGCTGAGACAAGAGGATTGTGTGAGCCCAGGAGTTCAAGACCAGCCTCGTCTCTACAAAAAATTAAAAAATTTACTGGGTGTGGTGGTGTGCACCTCTGTCATCCCAGCTACTTGGGAGGCTGAGGCAGGAGGATTGCCTGAGCCTAGAAGGTCAAGGCTGTGATGAGCTGTGATTGTGCCATTGCACTCCAGCCTGGGCAACAGAGTAAGACCCCAAGTCAAGGAAAAAAAAAAGAGGGTGTACATATGATTTAGCTACTATTGTGAGACAAACTACTCCAAACTGTATTTAGTTCATGAGTTTATGGGTGGCCAATTTAATCTGGGTTATTCTTCAAGTCTGGGTTGGGCTCACCTAATCTTGTCTGAGTCTCCTCGATTTTGGTCAGCTGTGGGGATGGGGTGGGTAGGTGATTTACAATGATTTTGGCTGATCACTTCTATCTGTTTCACCTAGCGTTCAACCTCCTATTCTAACCTTGTTCTCAGGATGATGGTTCCCAAGAGAGAACAGAAGCACAGTCTGTCTCTTGGCATTGGCTTGGAATTGGCATACCATCACTGTTGCTACATTTTAGTGACCCAAACAAGTCACCAAGTCAGCTCAGATCTAAGGGATGGGAAGGCAGATCTCATTTCATGCTGTGAGGGTCTGCAAAGACATGTTGCAAAGGGCATGGATATAGGGACACCGTGAACTGGATCATGAACACAATTAATCAACCATGGGGGAGATGCGTAAATTTAGCTGTTTTAAAAACTTTTGGCATTAAGACACTGTTCAGATTTCTGAGACACCAGCCATGAGTCATTTACTTTAATGATTAGATTAAAAAGTAGTGGGTGATTGTGTCTGACTTTAAAAAATGAACATGAAAGCAATTTGCAGGGACCAATTCCTACTCTGACTCTTTATATGAGTTAGGATACAGATTTGGTTGCTATCACAAAATAGAGACCTAAAATGAGATGGAAGTTTCTTTCTCAGTTAAGGTCTGGGAAAGCAGTCCAGGATTAGTGTGGCTGTTTCCCAATCATTAGGGTTCTGGACACCTTCTTCTTGGTTGTTCTGCCATCCTCAACTTGCAGTTATCATATCATGGTCCCAAATTCCTGCCATCACATCTGTATTCCAGTAGGAAGGAGGGAAGTTCCCTTTAGAAGAACTACTCAGAAGTTGCATACATCACTTCCACTCACATCTCATTGGCCAGAATGTCTTCTCATGGCTACAGCTAGCTGCAGGTGGTTTGGGAGGCTGTGTGTCCAGTTATAATCCAAGGAATCTATTCCTAAGGAGGGAAGAATGGATACTGAAGGACAAGGTCTATGTTCTCTTTTGCATGTTCAATTAATAAAGACTGGGCTTGCAGCATGGAAGTTAGGGGCACTTTTTAGTTTGCAAATTACAGAGTAACAGAGTCTGAAAACAGCCTCTGGAGGTCAACAGACAGGGGTTTTATATTAGTTAGGGTTTTTCAGAAACACAGAACCAATAGGAGAATGTGTGTGTGTGTGTGTGTGTGTGTGTGTGTGTGTGTGTGTGTGTGTGTGTGTATTCATGTGTATATATACATCTACTGTATATATGTATGCGTGTATACATGGGGTGAACCCCCAAAACCCAGAATTATCTTTTGGAGGTGGGACCCTTGTAATACAGGCTTCCCTGTCCAGGTTAGTGTTCTAGGAACCCATCGACATCAGTGTACCAAGTAGTGTTGTTGAAGCTGCGTTCAACTTCAGTGACTTTTTTTTGGAGATTATTTCAACATGTTTGCCCATTTCATGATGGGTGACTTATGAGTGCACCAACCCACACTGTGCTGAGTGTTTAGCAGTTCCTGACCAAAAATGTCATGACCCCATGTCCTGCCCTCCCCATTCACCTGATCTTGTCTCAAGTGACTTTTTTTTTGTTTCCCTGGATGAAAAAAAGTCCTCAAAGGGAAACATTTTGCCTAGGTGGAAGAGGTGAGACAAAAAGCATTAAAAGTCATCAAAATTGATGAGTTCAAAAACTGTTTTGAACAGTGGAAAAAGTGTCTCAATAGGTGTATTGCATAAAAGAGAGAGTACTTTGAAGGTGACTAAAGTTTAAACATGTACGGATAAATATATAATTTTAAATAAATTCTATGGTTTTTTGGTCCCCCTCATATATATGTGTATGTATACACACACGCACACACACACACACACACACACACACACACAGTCTATAAACGGGGGGGGGAAGGAGGGAGAGAGAGAGAGAGAGAGAGAGAAACTGAGATTTTAAGGAATTGACTCTTACAATTTGTAGGGGCCAGCAAGTCTGAAATCTGTAGGGCAGGCAGACTGGAAATTCAGGTAAGAGTTGATATGGAAGTCTTGACTCAAGGCTAGAAATTCAGGCCAAACTTCTACATTGCAGTCTGGAGGAAGAATGCCATCTTTTCCCAGAGTACTTCAATCTTTGCTCTTAAGGGTTTTAACTGATTGAATGAGGCCCACCCAGTCTGGAGGAGGAATGCCATCTTTTTCCAGAGGACTTCAATCTTTGCTCTTAAGGGCTTCAACTGACTGAATGAGGCCCACCCACTCTAAGTTTTTTGATTTAAATATGGATCACATCTAAACAAAAGCGTCACAGCCTCATGCAGACTGGTGTTTGATCAAACAACTGGGCCCTGTAAACTAGCCCAGTGGACATGGAATTACCCATCACATGCTTTGATACCAGTTTTGCTGGTGACTCACTGTGTGATTCTCTGTGATGTCATCTCACAGGATTATGGTGAGATGGCATGAGACACCATGGGAGGGACTTGGCTCGCAGCATGCGGCAGCAGGTGCTTTTGCTGCTCAACCTGTCCCTAGCAATGCGCCCCTCTGCACGCTGAAGCTTGCTCTCTGCCTGAGGGCTTCTGTCAGGTCCTGAGGATAAGCTTGCTTCACCTTTGGGTAAGCTGGAATGCCACAGAATTAATGTCCCTGGAAGGAGCTCTTTCAGGCAGATTAGGACTAGGGTGATCTAGTGTGCCCAGGACTGCCCTGGTTTTAGACCTGAAAGATGCCTTTCAGTTCCTGGCATTCCACATTCCAGTGTAGGTGCACATTCTATATGGACCCCCAGGGTCCCCCAGTTGCCTGTGCATCAGGACAGCCAGACGTGTGATGGAGTCAAGGTCCCTAAGTCAGCCTGCAGTGTGACAGGGAGTAAATCAATACCCAGCGTACTTGTCCCCAGTTCGGATTTCTCTGAGGTGTGTCCTATTCCAGGTCTCTGAATTTCCCAGTAGGCGTTCCCTGGGTGCCCAAAGCTCGTGACCCCCACCATTTCCAGACTTCCTTTCCTCTCTGTCTCACTTCTCAGTCCCTCCAGGTACCTCCTGGGATCCCCTCCCAAATAACCCCCTTGTCCTCTTCTGGAAGAACCAATCTCAGACCATACATTTCAAGA
Organism: Carlito syrichta; assembly: GCF_000164805.1. Taxonomy (NCBI): domain Eukaryota; kingdom Metazoa; phylum Chordata; class Mammalia; order Primates; family Tarsiidae; genus Carlito; species Carlito syrichta. Next base: position 382,817 of record NW_007249662.1, on the reverse strand, counting down.
ATTACTACCACACCCACTTTTCTCTCCATTCTCTCCTTTGATTGCCACGATCACACAGTGAAGGAGGTAGGCCATGGATATCATTGTTGTCAGACGTCTTATCGTTTTTATTTCATTTTATTTTTTTATTTTTTTTTGAGTTGGAGTCTCACTCGGTCACCCAGACTGGAGCGCAGTGGGTGCTTCCGGCCACCGCAGCCTCGCCTGCTGGGCTCCGGCGATCCTTCCGCCTCAGCCTTCTGAGTAGCCGGAATTACAGGCATGCGCTACCATGCCCAGCTGATTTTTGGATTTATTGTAGAGATGAGGTCTCGCTGCTCAGGCGGGTCTCGAACCCGCAGGCTCAGGCAATCCACTCACCTCAGCCTCCCAAAGGCGCAGGATTACAGGCTAAGCCACCGAGCCTGGCTTGTCTTATCATTTTTATATAGCAGTTGACAAAAATGAAGGCTTAGAGACTCAGAGAGGCTTGCTAACGACTGAGGAGGGGCAGGGGGAGCTGCTGAGAAGTGCGTCAAGGTCTTTGAGCTCCACGTGCCACCACATCCCCGTGTTAATACTACCTCTCACAGTTAGTGGGTTTTGTTTCTGTGGGCACTACACAGCACACGTAGGTGTCTGGTGATGCTGGACATCTCTGCTGGATGTGCAACAGCTCTGAGCGGAGGCAGTTTGGGCTCTGTTAACATTGTGGCTTTATTTATTTATTTATTTATTTTTAACTTAAAAGAACCCCTGATACAGTGGAAGGAGGGATTGTTTTGAGTCTCCTGAGTATACCAAGCCTCCAAGGCTACCTCCCCACGAGGGTCCAGAGGTAAACAGTGTATAGATTTGCTATCTCTGACCCTGTCCCAGGAATCCATCAAGATATCAGGATAATAGTTTTCATCCCGTAGTCCAGGGATCAGAGCTTCGAGTTTTATTTCAGAAACCCCTGCAACACAGGCACAAAAGCAGCAGGATAATCCCTTATCTGATGGGCAATAGAAAGTAATAAGCAGGGGGTTTATTCAGAAAAAAAAAAAAAAGTCCAATTCACATTCTCGCTCGGGGGCTTTACTTCTTGATTTATTTTAAACACCACAAGAGAAAGTCAGGATTGGCTTTTCAGTTTGTCACAGCACCATAGACTAAAGAATTCTGAGCAGTAAGGTCCCCTGGGGGCAGCTTCCAAACCTGTAAAACAGTAGCAATCTCTCCCCCGCTCCAAACAGATGGCCTTTGCAGTAGTGTCTTAGTCAAATCTCTCATTCTTTCATCTCTGTCAAAGCTAAAACCACGCTGGGCAGGTTTCATGTGTCAAAGTTTTATTATTTGATACCAGAACTTGCTACTTCCATGCTAAAGAAAATATATATTTTTTCCTGATGATTTACCTCTAGAATTTTTTCAAGAGGCACCATGGTTTTTCTGAGGGACCGAGGGCACAGTTTTACATTTCTTGGAGATTCACAAAAGACCAAAAATGTTAGAACAAATGCTGGAGGCTGACTTGCTACCCTTGGAATGTGTATGTGATGACTGTAGACTTGAATCAGGTTAAGGAAGCCAACACTCATGGAACGGTGAGCTCAGTGCCAGGAAATGGGTTCTGTCTATCAAGACAACCATATAAAAGACAGGGATGATTCTCCTCATCCTGCAGGTGAGAAAATTGAGCTTCAAGAGGCTTAAATGACCCATTCAAAGTCCTCCAGCTGGTCAAAGGCAAAGCTGGAGTTTGAACCCAGGTTGACTTGATCCCAAAGCCCATCCTTTTATTCTTGCTGAGCGGTATTACTCCGAAGAAGGCAAGAGTTTGGTTGGAAAGATTTTTTCGGGGAGACTCCTTCACCTTGGGAGGCCTTGGCTTCCTTGATTTTTCTCAAGGGTTGAATTGTTGGTGCAGTACATTGCTGTCTGTGCAAAACTGCATTCTGAAAACTCTGATTTATGAGGGTTGTGTGAGCCAGTAGTGGTGGTTGTGTCAGTCAGGGTCCTATCAGGAAAACAAACATGATACTGAGCTTTGAAACACAGAGAAGAGAATGCAGGAATTGGTTAAACAGGCGATGATGAGGACATCATAGATAGCAATGCAGGAGGCTGCCTCCACTCTGAGGTTGGTGGGACAGAGAAAGGAGGGTAGAGCCAGGAGATAAGATCTTCTGGTGGGAGCTGGAGTCAGGGCAGGCTCCGGAGCGCAGACTGGAGCCGCAGAGGAGACACTGCTCCTGTGGGGAGGGACACCCCAGCTTCTCCCTTCCCTGCGCCTCCCATCTCTATGTGGGCTTCCCATTGGCTGAGCTGATCTGAGGCCAGTGAGCAAGGGAGTCTGGGCAACAGAGGGGGCTAGGGGCACTGTGAGCAGACCGACCCAGGGCCGTTACAGATGCCACCCGAATGTATACTGTGCAAGTTCCCCTTCCCACCAGGGTGCCTCACAATGTTGCCCAGGCGAAGGGCTGTGGGCCGAGTCTACTTGTCAAGGCTGCCCTGGGCTTTCTCACCCAGTCTCTTTCCTACTTCTCTCCCCAGCAGGGTTAAACTCACAAATGAAACTGCAATCTTGGTGCAGCTTGACTTGATTTCAAAATTGGATTCTGGCCCTAGATAATAACTTCAGATGCCAATAAGAGAGCAACCGGGCCTTCCTTTCAAATGCTGTTTGTTCCCTCTTGTCGGCTGACAGGAGCTCTTTGGAGGAAACCTGAAGAGGTGGGAGGAAATTGTGCAGGGGAATGGTTCCTTTGCTGGGAGTAGTAAATTATTCAGGTGCTCTAATGGCTTGGAGAATGCTAGGCCTGTCTCTAACAGCAATTGTCGGCAGTGCCAAGGGCAGCTGGAAACATGCCTTGCTCTGTGCATGTGTTGGGAGAGATGCCCCGGCATTACCATGAGTACTTGGAGGCTAGACATAAAGAGGAACAGTCGGAAATTAAATGACAATATTAGGAATGAAAGAAGAGGAACAAGAGGATAAAGTAACTTTTCTGTTCTGCTATTGGCAGAACACACTCTAGTTAGGATGGGTTTTCTGGGTTCCTCCTGTGTGGGGCTTCCTAGTTCAGTAGCTGTCACTGGCTAGAGTGAGATCAAGTTTTATGTTTTTGTTGTTGTTGTTGTTGTTGTTGCTGTTGTTGTTAGAGTCTCCCTCTGCCACCCAGGCTGGAGGGCAGTGGCACGATCACAGTTTGCCATAGCCTCGACCTCTTGAGCTTAGGCAATCCTTCCACTTCAGCCTCTCAGGTAGCTGAGACTACAGGCACACGCTGCCACACCCAGCTAACTATGTGATTTTTTGGTAGAGATAAGGTCTTGTTATGTTACCCTCAGCCTCCCAAAGTGCTGGGATTACAGGTATGAGCCTCTGTGCCTGGCCTTGGTCTTATGTGTTTTTTTTAACATAAAATTTTTAATGGATTCATAAGAAGGTGGTCCCATTCTGGTGAGGAACCCAGGAAACTGAGCAACTAGAAGAAGAATTATGCCCAGCAAAATAACCCCATGGTCTCTCGAGGCTGACCTATCAAAGTCCTCTTGTGGAATTCCTTCTGGGAATATACATGGAGAAACTCAAATCATTCTATAAAAAAGACACCTGCACACGCATGTTTATTGCAGCACTATTCACAAGCAAAAGCCTGGAACCAACCGTGCTGCCCATCAAAAGTGGACTGTATAAAAAAATGGTACAGATACTTGATGGAATATTATGCAACCATAAGAAAGGACAAAATTATGGACTTCATAGTAGCCTGGATTAATTTCTATATTAAGTCTATAATACTTAGTAATCTATCTTTATTAAGTCTATAATACTTAGTAATCTATCACAGAAACAAAGAACTGAGTACCACATGTTCTCACTTAAAAGTGGACCCTGAACATTTACAATAATACTATAAGACAAGGATTGGCAGTAGCAGGAAACTGCTGGGGATGGGGGGTGCGCAACATCAATAAGTGTAACTGATCTCAAACCAGGTGAAATGGGGACCAAAAGGAGGTCCAAACTTTACCTGTATGATGACCACTTGTATGCCCTAACCCTAACCCTGAATTGTACCCCACATCTTTAAAATTTTTAAAAGATTTTTTAAAATGTAAATTTCTTATTTTTTTTAAATTTTAAAGTTGTGGGGTACAATTCAGGGTTAGGCATACAAATGGTCATTGTGTAGTACCCCACATACTTAAAATGAAATGAAATAAGACAATAAACAATTCTAAGTTCTCAAAAAAAAGAAGCAGTCCCTACATCTCATTTATTTTTCTTACAGAAAAAATGTTTAAATCATTTGCCACTTCCTTTTAGATTAATTATTTTTTAGAATAGTTTTAGGTTTACAGCAAAATTAAATAGAAAGTACACAGAGAGATCCCATATGCATTCTCTCTTTTAACATATAGCCTCCTCTACCAAACATTATCCCACTTGTGTGATATATTTGTTGCAATCAATGAACCATCGTTGACACTTCATGCTAACCAAAGTTCATAGTTTACATCAGGATTCATTTTTTAAAAATGTTCTATGTTCTTTGGGTTTTAACAGATGTATAATGACATTTGTTCATTATTGTGTTATTTTACATATAGTTTCATTTCCCTTGACCTCTCCTGTGACCCAGGGACTTTATTCAGCCCTCTTTCCCCCTAAACCCCCAGAAACCACTGATCCTTTCACTGTCTCCATATTTTGCCTTTTCCAGAATGTCATCTAGTTGGACTCATATAGTATGTGGTCATTCCATATTGTTTTCTTTCACTTAGTAATACACAACTAAAGTTCATCAGAGTCTTTTAATGGCTTGATATCACATTTCTTTTGATTGGTGAATAATATTCCATTTTCTCTTGTATGACAATTTATTTATCCATTCACCTATTGAAGGATATTTTCATTGCTTCTAAATTTTGACAATTATAAATAAAGCTGCTATAAATGTTTGTATTAAAAATTTTTTTGAAGCAGTCTTTCATAATTCAGTTTATCAGCTGTGTTGAGGATCAGTACACAGATATTTCAATTTGTACACAATTCTTAACGTATGCACCAAAAATCTAAAAAGCTATGTATTGCAATTCTTTCAAAAGAAGAAATTTGTAAATGAGTTCCTCTCATGAGAAACCCAGGAAGTTGAACAACTAGAAGAAGTATGCCCAGCAAAATAACCCCATGGTCTCTAGAGGCTGACCTATCAAATGCCTCTTGTGGAATAGGCCTTGCTTACAAGTGATGAAGAAATAAGGCCCAGCTCCTTTCAAGAGTAATGATGAAAAAACCAAAACAAAACATATGCCATAAGACCCGGTGTTGAGAACATGAGCTTTAGTGTCACTCAGGTGTGGAAATGTCATTTTCCCCCTGAATGACATTGCACAGATTGTCTGACTACCCGAACCTCAGTTTCCTCTTCTGTAAAATGGGAACAAAACAAATTCCCATCTTAGAGTCCTGGCCTAAATGATATACAATGCTTGCAAGGCACATGGCACAGGGCCCAGCACACAGCAAAGCAACCATCCTCAGTAGCTATTATTATCATGATTAATTAAACAGTCCCTCGAACAGGCGTTTCTCTCCAGGTGACTGAGTCTGTACTTGGGTTTTTCCTAAATCTAGAACCCAGAACCAGAAATAAGAAATACTTGGGCAGTTATGAGGACAGGAGGAAAGGATACTTGAAACTTGATCGACCTTGAACATGTTAGGTTTTTGTTGTGTCTGAGTTTGATGCAGAGATAATAAAATAAATGCAGTCATCAACAACACCAAGAAAATCAATGCCACAGAGGATTTTCTATTGGAAAAAACACCTCTCTTCCTTAGTGTTTGGACTTGTCTCCTGTTAAAATCTATAAAGATCTGGATGTAGCCAGTGGTTTTCACCTGTTTACAGAACAGGCTGGAAATAGGGAAGAGACCCAATGTAGCGTTTCACAGCCTTTCAAAAAAATAATAATTGGGTGCCAACTCTGTGTCAGGCACTGTGCTCAGGCTGGAGAGATGGGGACGGGACACAGCACTGTCACAGCAGCATTGTGTATCCCCATTACATAACTCACAGTCTACTCGGGGAAGCAGACTAGAATCCCAATTCGTCATGACATGAGACAGGGCCCCAGAGCCCATCAGAAAGGGAGTCTGAGTTCCGGGTGCTCTAATATTTTTCTTCTGTTTCTTTTTGTCCTTTGTGTCCCCACCCTTGGGCTATGAGCCACTCCACTTCTATTTTTCTCTTTTTGCAAGCATCAGAATGCCAACTTGATTTCCTCAGAGCAGCCTGGACCCCTTGCAGACTGGGACACGGCTGGCCTGTGTGTCTCATGCGCTCCTGGAAGACAGAGTTTGTGGGAAGCCACCTTAAGGTGAAAGGGTCCCTTCAAGAGCCTGGGCCTTCACTCGTCACACTTTCAGTGAGGCCCTGCTGTGCCAGAGACTGGACTTACAAGGGCCGGGGCAGAACTGACATGGTCCTGCCCTCATGGGGAGCGTAGAGAGATGAACAAAACCCATGTGAACAAACAAACACACAATGACTGGTGTGTGGAGTGTTGTGAGGGAAACAAAAAGAGGGTTTGACACTGACAGTGGGTGGCCAACTTTGGATGGAGCTGTCAGGGAAGCCTGGGGTGGGACTTCTCAGCCGAGATGTGCAGGATGATGGGTGATCTGGCATGCAAAGAGCAGAGAGAAGGGTGTTCCAGGTGGAGGGGACGGCATGTGCAAAAACCTGAGGTGGGAAATCAAGGAATGGGGAGAAAAGGGAGCCAGAGGCTGCAGTGACATGGACGAGGGGACCAGTGGGGTGAGTTGAGTCTGGAGAGACAGGCAGGGTCGGGTCACACGAGGCCTCAAAGGCTGTGGAAAGAAGTTCGGATTTATTTTTTATAGCAGTTTTAGGCGGTTGGATAATATGATCGGCTTTGGTTCCTGAAGATGACTGTGACTATACAGTGGGAAATTTCCTTCCACAGCATTTAGGAGACTAGAGACAAGTGCTCCTTTGCTATTAAGAGCAGTGACAGCACAGTTCACTTCCTTGCTCCATGGACATTCATTGAGCACTTGCCACTGCACTTAGCTGTTCCAACCCTTCTAGGAATTAGGTATATTATTATTACTATTATTTTATTTTTTTAGCGACAGGGTCTTACCCTGCTGCCCAGGTTGGAGTGGAATCCTAGCTCACTCAACCTCAAATTCCTGGGTTCAAGTGATCCTCCTGCCTCAGCCTCCCGAGTAGCTGGGGCTGCAGGAATGAGTGACCATGTGCAGCTAATTTTTAAAGATTTTTAGCAACAAGGTCTTGTTATGTTGCTCAGGCTGGTCTCGATTTCCCGATCTTAAACAATCCTCCCACCTTGGCCTCCCAAAGTCCCGGGATTACAGGCACGAGCCACTGTGCCTGGTTGGAATTAGAAATATTATCACCACTCCCATTTTTCAGATGAGGAAACTGAGGCTCAGAGAGGTCAAGTCATCTGCCCAAGGTCACACAGTTTGTAAGCAGTAGAGCTGGCATTTGAACCCAGGCAGTGTGGCTCAGCCATCTCTATTCCCACCATTCCCATCTCACCACCAGCCCCCACTCCTTCCCACCCACTTCCTTCTCTCCCTACCAGGACTTCATTTAAATGGTTTCTTCTGATTACCCAAAGAAGACATTCATCTTGTGAAGACCTGAACATAAGATTCGGGACATGCATAGCCCTCCTTTTCTTCTTCACCACTTTTGCATCTCACCTGCCATGTTTGCCTCTCACCGGTTTGGTCAACTTCCTGTGCCATCACTTTTGAACGAAAGAAGGTGGAGCGTCTTTCAAGGTGTTTTATGCTGATAGCTTCCGGTTTTGCTGCATCCTCCTTTTTCCATGTTCTCCTTCCCTCCTCCCCTCCGGTTCTCCTCTCCCTCTTTCTTCTCCAATCTCCTCCCCCTCTCCTCCTCTTACAGCATTGCTACCAATTGTTTATTTGGTTATGAGATTTGACAGGAAGTGCCTTTCTTCCTAAAGGACGGGAGAAAGGGGCCCTTCTAGATTCCTCTCAGCCTACTCTGGCCAGCTCTGGGGCGGGGTCCTTCACCAAACATCCTCCTTCACAAAACCCTTCTTCCCCTGGGGCTTCACATCCTGATAAACAACACCTCCATCTTGGCCAAGCCAGACATGCCTGTGTCTTCTCAATGTCTCTTCCCTGCCCCTTGCTTCTCTCTTCCAATCATCTGCCTTATAAAGAGATCCCCGCTGCCCCACCTTTGGTGGGACCTGGGTGGCATTTCCGTAGCATCTCTGCACCAGACATGGTACTGGCAAGTTTGCAATCTGTCCTCATCCAGCAGCCAAGAAGCTGAAACACACGGATTGGATTGTATCACTCTCCTGCCTAAACCCTCCAGTGGCTTCTAATGAACTCTTCTGTCTACTTCCATACTTTCCAACTCTAAGCCACTGTCCTCTCTCCCTGAATGCTTCTATAACTTCCTAACCACCCTCTCCAACTCACTGTCCACCCCGAAGGTAAAAATTCCATGTTAATTTTCATTTTAGTGAATGATGACTTGGGGGGGAGGGCAGTTAATGTGAAATATAATAATCACAAGATATTCAAGCAGTTCAGAAAGGTCCAAAGAGGGAGATAAAAATAAAATCATCTGACACTCCACCACTCAGAAACAACCAAAGCTGACATTAAATAATCAGATAAAAGTGACCCTTTAAAATTGCAAATCTCATGATGCTTCTCTTCTAACTAGAACTTTTAAAGAATAGCTTTCCACTGCCTTCAGGAAAAATACTGACATTCTCATGCTGAGAATGGCTTGCAAAGCTTTAGAAACTCTAGACCTTGATATTCTGTCACACTTTCTCTCTCATTCTTTCTGCTCCTTGATTCCACAAATGGTGTTTGGATTAGTGAGAACAGCACCAGCTGCTGTAACAAATAAACCTGTAAGTTTCAGGGACTTAACACATTCCTTTCTTTCTTATTCTGTGAATGCAGGTTGTATTAGTCAGATGTGGATAAGAGGAGATTTATGATGGGGCCTGGCACATGAGTTTATGAAGGCCAAGAAGTTCTACAATATGGTGTCTGCAAGCTGAAGAACCAGGGAAGTTGGCAGTGTAAGTCAATCTGAGTCTGAAGTGACAACCTGGGGGCTGCTGGTCTAAGTGTTGGAGACTGAAGACCTGAGGACCTGAAGTTCTGATGTTTGAGGGCAGGAGAAGATAGATGTTCTGGCTCTAGAAGACAACACATTTGCTCTTCCTCTTCCTTTTTTTTTTTTTTTTTTTGCTATTCTGGGGTCATGCCCATCTACATTGGTGAGGGTGATCCAGTACACAAATTAAAGGCTTATCTTAGATGACACATTCCGAAATAATATTTTACCAGCTATCTGGATATTCCTTAATCCCTTCAAATTGATACATAAAATCAACCATCACACAGATGCACCTAGTCTATGGGCACCTTTCTTCTGTGGGATGATTCAGGGACCCAGACTCCTTCCCTCTTGTGGCTCTGCAATCCCTCAGAACCTTGGATAGCTCCATCTAACCAGCAGTGGAGAGAATAGGAGGGCACACTTTCACTGCCTTGTCCTGGAATTTTATTATTATCTTTTCTCCTTCCTCTTCAGCATGCTTTTTTTCTTAACTTCATGCTTGTCCCTTCATGTTGCCAAGATGATCTCCACAAAGTAGAAAGAAAGAAAAGGACTGTAATGGCCAGCTGGGAAGGCAAAGAACTTCCCACAGGCCCTCATTGGCTGGAAAGGAATCACATGGTTATTTCTGGCCAAAAGAGGCTAGGAAACTGAGATGGCTGGGAGAAAGAGATTTGGAATGACTATTGGGCCAGACGTGAACACTCTCTGTCACTCATACTATCATTGAAGGGGGGAAAGGAATAAGAACATGCATCTAATTTTTCACCCCCAACCAAAAGTTGATAACTGCATCCTTCCATTGCTCTTGCTGCTGTGATGAGGTTGCTGCTGCTTCTGAGGCAAATGCACTTTGTCGTTCTGTGCTCCCAGCCTGACCTCCTCACTTCTGAGTGACACTAGGTGATATCAGGCTCTTTCATGCTTTGGGCCAATGTTCCTTAGAACAAAGTTAGAAAGAAATTCCTCCCTTCCCTAGCCCAAAGGCTCACCTCATTTCGGTGCCCATTCCAAACTTCTTTTTAGGATAATTGACAGTGGGAATATCTATTCTCTTCATGTGAACATTACAGTTTCAACATTCATGCTGTGGTCTAGTTCCAAGGCCCAAAGGGACACCTCACAAAATAGTTTAACATTTCTCCAAGTCTCACTCAGTGTTATTTCTAATCACCTCAATACAAAATATTTAGCAGGATGTAAATGTATAATTATACCCTCAAATAATTGACATTGAAAATATGGTGAACCGGATGTGTTGTAGAAAGAACACAAAATCCTTTCTAGAACTGACACTTGCAGATGGAATATTCATGACTTGGGATCTACTTACCATTGGTTCATGAGATTTCAGAGGATAGTATCTCCACATACCCTAGGATTATGTCAAAATTTTGCGTATAGGGGCAGATATGTATTATTTTGGGAGAAAATCCAAGCTTTTCATTAGAGATGTTGTAATCTAAAAGAGGCAGGGATCATCAACTTAGAGGAAATTTCGGAGGCTGAGATGATCAGAAGTGCTTTGGAATCTAAATTATAGACCTGAATCTCAGAGATTACGGCTTTTATGGTCATTAATCTTTCAAAGGCTATTTCATCATATTCTTTAGTGTCCCTCTCTGTGTAATCAGGCTGGTGAACACACATACTGTTAAAGCTCCTAGGTCTACAGTTAAATCCCCTGTTTAAAAAAATATGAATCCTGATAAAAACCAGTAGCAACAAACTTTAACTTAGCACCTATTAAGTACTTGGTGCTGTGCTAAGGGTTTTACCTGTATAGACTCATTCGATTGGTCCTTCTGTGAGGTAGGTTTTATGACTCTTATTTGATCAAGATGAAATCAAGCCTTTCACTAGGAGGTGATGCCAAGGAATTTTCAGTCATACTTTAAAGTCAGCACGACTCCTATGGTATAATCCATCTTTCCATCTTTTCCTAACATAGTGTCTTGAATACATGGAATGGTCAATAAACGTTAGTTAAATAAAAGCTAAGTGAAGACGCTGAGTCCCAGAGAGAGGATATATCTTACTCAAAGACCCCCAGCTAATAAGTGATTGAACAAAGACTAAAATGTAGGATTTTTTTATACTGTGACAGATTCTCTAACATATACTCTACACAATTTTCTTTGCCTGTGCAATTTGAAGCACAGACATACTTTTGTAAGAGTAACTGAAATGTGTCTAAATATGCTTTATTTGACTCAGATTAGAAGTTGCCAACACACGGGTGTTTGGAAGCCTGATAGATAACCTAAAAGAGTAAAGTAATCTAGGTGTAAGAAGGTTAATGTCTATCAAAGCTTGACCGTGGGATTTAGAGACAGTAGGGATGGTGGGGACTGTGGTGAACAGAAAAGCCTACGCTCCATTACTTAGCTCCAAACTGAGGTTGCGAGGTGGCTCCATGTACCCAGAGTGCCATATTTTCAAATTTTTCAAGAGAAGCTGGGAATTATGGAGTAGAATCTCCTGTTTTTAACTACTGTATTGGTAACTAACTCCAATTTAAATCACTATGCAGGCCATATATATTAGAAGCTAAATAAAACACACCTGGGGACCAAATCACCCACTCAGAATGCTGATTTGTAAGCTCTTGTTTGGAGCTTGGATTCTTCATATGGCATTTGATGTTTGACAATTTCTGTTTGCAAGATGGAAACTTGCATTAATTTGGGTCAGACAATTCTCAACTTTTTACTGAAATGTGACAGCAGTCAGGAAAGACAAGAAAGCAAATGGCACCTGAACACAGGCACAGACAATGCAACAGTGGGGAAGTTCATCCACCTCAGGTGAATTTCGGTTTTCCTCCTGGGACTTTCAAAGGCACTGTGGGACGGGGGAGAGGGAAGGAACATGGAGAAGGGGAGAGAGTTGATCCCTCGTGTGGCTGAAAATAAATATCTTTACAACAGAGCTGTGAAAACTAATAAGCCAATAAAACCTAAAACTTGAAAGTCGGGGTTTTTGGAGGATAAGGTCATGTTCTGTGAATATTACACTGTGCAGGAGCTCAGATTCTAGATCACGGGTTCCATGCGTTTTGTGAAAGAGGAGACATATACCTTTCTGAAGCATGAGGAGGAAATGTTTTCTTTTAGAGCATTTTGGTTTTCTTCCAAAAATGTGAGAGTTCCTAATAACACAAGGAATTGTCCCATTTAACACTATAAACTATCATCCTTCTTTTTCCCCTTAATTCAAGTAACATTTGTAGAAAAGTTGGAAAATATGGTTAAGCATAAAAAGAAAATACACAACATCATAATTTTACCTCTAAGAGAAAACCATTAAAAGATCTGTTTGAAATATATTCTTCCAATTTTCCTCTATATATGTTAGGGTTTATTGTGAGCTTTGGGAAGCTTCAGATATTATCTGGTTACCTTGATTCAGCCAAGGGATTGAGTCACCCTTTTCTTCCCCAAGGTTCCCAATAGAGAGAAGTGTACATAAAATGCTGGGAAGAAGGTGTCACTTTTACAGTTAGCTGGGCTTGTGCTGAAACCCCAACGTGGCTCTTTTTGGTAAGCTGGGGCATGTGGCTTGTTACCAAGGTGCACTGAGGAATCTTTGTCTTTCTCCAAGTCCAGTATGAACGCTGGAGCCTTATACCTCTCTGACCACATGGGACAGGTGACTGAAGAGATGAGAATTCACAGGTATGAGAGCCTGATGTAAAAAAAATACACCTATTAGAACGTGGCTCCCTTCACTCACTGGTAAACATGGAACAATCGATGCTTGGTAATTGGACCCGTTAGGATCATGGTTCTTGTCTCTTGGGAAGGAGTGAGGTTAAGGAAGGGAAGAAAGAGGGAGGGGTGAGGCCATTTACCACATTTAAATGTGTACACCTCTAAAATGAGATTTTACTGAGCATAGGCTATAACTTGCTTTTATTTTAATTTAAAAACGTTATGAATATTTATGTTTAGAAGTACAGTACCATTTTGGTGAATGCTATATCTCTTAGTGTCATTTAATTCTTATTTTATTTTATTTTTTGAGTTGGAGTCTGACTGTCGCCCAGACTGGAGTGTAGTGGCCACTTCTGGCCACCGCAGCCTTGACCTGCTGGGCTCCGGCAATCCTTCCGCCTCAGCCTTCCAAGTAGCTGGAACTACAGGCATGCGCTACCACGCCTGGCTAATTTTTAATTTATTGTAGAGATGAGGTCTCCCCAAGTTGCCCAGGCGGGTCTCGAACCCGCGGGCTCAGGCAATCCACTCACCTCAGCCTCCCAAAGCGCGGGATTACAGGCTGAGCCACTGAGTCCGGCTCTTAATTCTTATTTTTAACATCTTTATCTTCTTGTGAATCCTGGCTCAGTCAGACACCATGTAACTAGGTCTAATTATACACATTCCCTTAGCCTTAGTGTCTTCACCTGTAAAATGGGAATAACTCTGCTTGCCTTAAAGGGCTGTTCTGCAAATATCTCATTAAATGATATAATACCTGGTAGCTAAAAGTAGTAGTCGAATATATTCCATTTTTAGCCTGCCAACTGAGTTCCAGATATCTTGTTTTAAGTATATCATCTTATTGAATTCTCAAAATGATTTTAATTGGTGGACAGCATCATTCCACTTTATAGATGAGAAGTTGAGGTTCAGTGAGTATAAACCAGTAATGTCAAATAGAAATAGAGTGTGCCAGATGACTGGATAAATGAAATGTGGCATATATATGCAATGGAATACTAGTCAGCCATGAAAAATAAAAGAGAAATCCTGTCACTCATGGCAAGATGGATAGAACTGGACAACATCATGTTAAGTGAAATAAGTCAGAAACAAAAATTTAAATGCTGTGTGTACTTATGCATATGTGAAAGCTAAAAATCTCGTAGAAGTGAAAAAGTATAACAGAGGATACTGGAGGCTGGAAAGAGTGGGGAAAGGGAGGGATAAGGAGAGATTTGTTAAAGGATACAAAATTACAGATATACGGGAGGAATAATCTCTAGTGTCCTATAGTGTTCTATAGCAGGGGTCCCTAACCCCTGGGCTGCAGACCGAAATTGGTCTGTGGCCTGTTAGGAGCTGGGCCACACAGCAGGAGGCGAGTGGCAGGTAAGTGAGCATCCATATTTACAGCCGCTCTCCTTCACTAGCATTACTGCCTGAGCTCCATTTTCTGTCAGAACACTGGTGGCATTAGATTCTCATAGGAGCACAAACCCTATTATGAATGGCACATTCAAGGAATCTAGGTTGCACACTCATTATGAGAATCTAATGCCTGATGATCTGAGGTGGAGCTAAGGCAGTAATGCTAGTGCTGTGGAGTGGCTGCAAATACAGATTAACATTAGCAGTAAGGTGTGACTGCACATTCCCCCACCAACCCGCTACATGGAAGAATTGTCTTCCATGAAACTGGTCCCTGATGCCAAAAAAGGTTGGGACCACTGTTCTATAGTACTGTAGGGTGTCTATAGTCAACAATAATATTTTGTATAGTTTCAAATAGCTAGAAGGAGGATATTGAGTATTCTCAACACAAAAAAATGATAAGTGTTTGAGATGATGGATGTACTAATTTCCTGTATCTGATACAAATACATACTATGTACCAAAATATCACTCTGTACCCCAGAAATATGTACAATTATTATGTGTTAATCTAAAAAAAAAGAAAAAGAATGTGAGTCAATTCTGACTAGCCACAATTCTTTTTTTAATTTTTAATTTAAAGATATGGGGTACAATTCAGGATTACGTATGCAAATGTTCATTATGCAGGTACCTTTGTTGATGAGGTGTGCCCCCACGACCCTGGCATTTTCCCACTACCACCAATCCCTTTCTTATAGTAGAGGGATAATTGTTCAAAGTCCGCTTATGAGTGAGAACATGTGGTACTCAGTTTTCTGTTTCTGTGATAGACCACTGAGTACGATAGACTCTAAATCCATCCAAGTTGCTGTGAAGTCCATATGTTTGTCTTTCTTTATTACCGTATAATATTCCATTGTGTATATGTATCTCATTTTAAAAATCCAGTCCAGTTTCGGTGGGTAGCACTGCTGGTTCCATGTTTTTGCTATTGTGAATAGTGCTGCAATAAACATGCGTGTGCAGGTATCTTTTTTGTAGAATGATTTGAATTCCTCTGGGTATATTCCCAATAGGAGGATTGCTGGGTCACATGAAAGGTCAATTTCTAGTTCTTTCAGAAATCACCACATTGTTTTCCAAAGAGGTTGCACTAGTTTGTAGACCGGCCACATTTCAAGTGCTCAATAGCCACATGTGGCCAGTGGCTACCATACTGGACGGTTCAAGATTAAGAGACTCACTTACGTCATATAGTGAGAAAGTGACAGAGCCTGAATGTGAGCATCAATTTGTCTGATTTCAAAGCCACTTTCTATATCACACAACTGTCCACAGAATGGGCAGAGAAAACTCCAGATGAATGTGCACTGAAAGGAGTTGGGAAGGTTGGTGACATTCTCAGGCCACACTTGAATGTGTCCTTTTGACTCTGCCACAGTGTTACTGTTGCACTGTTTCTTCAGTCTGGACTACCATGTTCTCATTAACCAGAGCCTATGGTCATTGTATGCATTTCGTGGAGCATGAAGACAAGCTGATGACCTGATCATGACTTCCATGCAGGTCTTATCATGCCTCTTCTTGCTCCTGAGGCTGATAGGAATCATTTGGGTTGACTAGCAGGGAGCATATAGGAAAACACAAATGAATACCAAGAATTTGGTTGTGACAAGACCCAGAAAACTTGGGTGCCATTCTGTTGGATTTCCATTCATGAATATGATGTGGAACTACCCTTGGCTCATTCAGAAAAGATAGAGTGGCATGGTTTTTGATTCCTGCTCAGAGTTTAAAAATAAGCACTGACATCACTCTGTCCAGGGATCAACTTTTGAATCTTCCATTGACATTTCCTTCAGCAGGTCTTGATTTGTACATACTGTCTACAGTGATGCTGTGACCTGTTGGATGGTGTTAACCTTGGCTTTATATTGGTTTTGACATCAGAAGTGGAGAGTATGAGCATGGCACAGCTGTCACTGTGGCTGGTGACATGGAGTCTCCTTTGACTTGTACTTCTTTTGGGTCCTGCATATCCACCTGCCATAAAGACCACTTCCTCCATTTTTGGAGTGACCTTTGGAACCTTTGCTTCTGCTGACATCACTTACCTCTTCATCCAACGTGTTGCCCTTGCACTTGGGATAAGTTTGCATTTCTTACCTTAGCCTACAAGGTTCTATGTGATTTGGCCTTTCCTGCCTCTCTCGTCCTGCCATGTGGCACATCTGTTCCCATTTCAAGACCCTTTTGCTTATTGTTTCCTCTGCTTGGAATGCTCTTTCCCCAGATCTTTGCATGACTGGCCCCTTCTGAGTTTCTGGGTCTTGACACAAGCCAGAGTTTCCTTGCCTGACTGTCTTTCCCAGTGACGTCCATGCTCTCCTGCTCCTTGCCATCCCATTGTCTAGTTTTTTCTTTTAAAGATGTGGGGTACAATTCAGGGTTAGGTATATATTTGGTTATTGTACAGGTAAAGTTTGGGCCTCCCTTTGGTCCTCACTTCGCCTGGTTGAGATCGGGTACCCTTACTGATGTTGTGTGCTCCCCCAGCCCCTGGCAGTGTCCCACTACTGCCAATCCCTTTCTTATAGTATTATGATAAATGTTCAGGGTCCACTTACAAGAGAGTACAGATCTCTGTTTCTGTGATAGATCACTGAGTATTATAGACTCTAAATCCATCCAAGTTGCTGTGAAGTCCATAATTTTGTTTTTCTTTATTGCTGCATGATATTCCATCATGTATATGTACCACATTTTCTTTATCCAATCCACTTTTGATGGGCAGCACGGTTGGTTCCATGTTTTTGTTATTGTGAATAATGCTGCAATAAACATGAGTGTGTAGGTATCTTTTTCATAGAATGATTTGAGTTCCTCTGGGTATATTCCCAGAAGGGGTATTGCTGGGTCTTATAGAAGGTTGGTTTTTAGGATTTTTAGGAATTGTCACACTGTTTTCTTTATTTTTTCAAAACACGTATTGCCACCTAAAGTCATTCTGCTCACTTATTCACTTGTTTATTGGCTATTTCGCCATCCCCTGTGAGAATGTAACCTCTAGGGGAGCGAAGATCACATCCTTCTTGTTCTCCATCGTGCCCCCAGCACCTGGGACAGTATCTTGCACTGGGGTTTAGCACTCAGGAGATGCCCAATAAATACTTGCTAATTGAAGGCCAGGAGTCCTGCAAGAACCTCCTAATTGATATCTAACTCTATCTGCACACTCTTATAGGAAAACTCCTTTTGAAGCTGGAAGTGTTTTATCAGTCGGTCAACAAGCTTTTGTTACCACCATAGCTCTCTCAGCACTGCTGCTGCCTCATTCAAGATGCCTCAGGTGACCCTCCTTTACCTGCAGTGCTCTCTGTGACTCTCTATCACCTTCCTTCATGACATTTCTCAGCTCTCAACTCCAGCTAGACCAGACTCATTATTGCTGGGCCTTGTTTTGATTGTTTGGTGGCATTCGGTGGGAGGACCCAGGGTGTGTCTGAACCCAGCTTGGCAGTTACTCTGTCTCCTACCTGAGGTTTTATATCCACGAGGGGCAGTGACAAGTGGGAAAGCAGAATTTCCCTGGGTGATCAGCCAGCAAGTGTCCCACACCTGTGCAGATCTTGGAACCAAGAGATTTAGTCCAAATGCCCAAGCAGGACTTCTTCTTTCCTCCAACCTGACACTCTTACCACTGGTCGACTAGCAAGCTGAGACAATCATGTGGCAGCAGCATCAGAAAGGACCAGATGAAGAGGTCAGGGGGAAGACGGAGAGGAAAGAGAGGGAAGGAATATTCTGTTTGCTTGAAGTATTCTCTCCTTCCATGAAGCTTTCCTAGATAATTAGTTTAGATTTAAGACAAGCCGCTTGATCTTCCCATTGTCAGTGGCCTCATTGGTAAAATGAGAGATAATGCCAACCCATAGGGCTTTAGTTACATATGTGAGTGAAGATTAAGTAAGGGAAAGGAAAAGTATCTAAAATAACTGGCATCGCTCATGAAATTCAGAAGTCACTCCATCTATGCTGTTCCCTCTCCTGTTTGAGTTCTCATACCTTCTAGCAGTTTGTTGGAAGTTTTATATAGGGAATGAAATCTATATAGAATTGTCAGATAAAATATTGGAATCCCAGTTACATCTGAAATTTCAGATAAGTGATGAATAATTTTTAGTGTATGTCCCAAATGCTGTATGATAATGTAAGTATATCCCAAATAGTGTATGACTTACAGTACTATATGTACAGTATTGAACAAAAATTCTATTGGGTATTCTGTGTTTTTATTTGCAAAATTTTGGCAACCCCAGTCCATAGATAAGAATTAGAAAAATATGGTTTTTATTCTATTTATTTATGTTTTATGTATTAATCTCAGGGAATACCTGTGGGTGATGGTGGGATTTGGGCTTCTATTGAACCCGTGGTTCTCAATAGGTAATTTTTCAACCCAAAGGGAACTGTGCTCTTAAGATAAATTGTTTTGTTTTTGGTGTATACCCCAACCAAAATCCATGGGACAAAGTGATTTGCCAAACACTCTTTCACTTTGGGACTTTGTTTGAAAAGATTAACGGTTTTGAAAGGAAAAAAAATTGAATCTTTAAAATTTCAGAGTACACAAATTTTAAGAAATATTTTTCTAAAGATTGAGGATATTGCCTACCCAGAATAACATAGGCCAATCTCAGAAGCTGATCATAAAGGAGCTGGTGCTACAGCTTGCAGGAGAATCGACTTTTAGTGAAAGGAACAAACATTGACCTTAAGCTAAGTTCTGTTTCCTACTTCCAGTCACCAGTCTGACTTTATAATTTGGGTCTACATTTGATATTTATTTTCTCATTCTCATTCCATGGAATCTTGGGACGCAAGTGGGGTATCCCCTTTTATGGAGTCCTAGAGGTTGAGATTGACCCAAAGATGCCCAGTCACTGCTCACAGTCATGGCATGTTTGCTATATACAGGGAAGGCGCTAGCATATTACATCCATGTAGTACCTTTCACATATTATGTCTCAGTTCTGGGAGACCTGTACTGATATTATCCCCCTTTTGCAGATGTGCAAGTGGAGGCTCAGGGAAGTCATACATTAGTAAGCACAGTGGTGAAGAGGTAACCTCTGACGGGTCTGACTTTGAAGCTCAGACTCTTAATTGTTAAGCTGTATGGTCTTCTCATTCCAACTTTTCTGAGAACAGTGCTCTTTTTTCTGCTGCCCACGGAGTAGACAACCGAGTCAGGAGGGCTCAGGTCAGACTTCAGGGGAAGAGGAGGATTCTCCCATCAAAATGATTTGTAGCTCTACATAACTGAGGTTATTTTTCCTTTCAAATGAAATATGTCCTCTCCTTGTTCCCTACCCTTATCTCTCTCTGGTTCTATCTCTTTCAGTACCCTAATAGGTAAAGTAGTTACCTTAGGGAAGGATATTGGTGGGATTGAGTCAGGGGACTTTAACATTTTATGTCACACCCTTTGGTATTGATTACTTTCTTCTTCTTCCTCTTCCTCCTCCTCCTCCTCCTTCTCTTCCTTCTTCTTTTACTCCTCCTCTTCCTTCTTCTTCAGTAAATATTCTTACCCTTTAGTATAACATCAATGGTATCAATGATACTATTTAAGATTTTATAAAAGGGTACATGAGGGCATCTATGAAAAATCTACAACTAATATCGTGCCTAATAATGGATGACGGAAAGTTTTCTCCTAATATGGGAACAAGCAAGAATGTTGTTCCCTTGTACCTCTTCTAGTTGGCATCATATCTGAGGTCCCAGCCATGGCCATAGGGCAAAGAAAAATAATACAGTTTGGAAAGGAAGAAATAAAACTGTCTTTATTTTCAGGCAACATGGTCATGTATGTATAAATTCCTAAGGAATCTGTTGACAAAACTACTAGAACTCGTAAGAGAATTTAGGAAGGTTGCAGTATAAAAGGGTAATGTAACAAATTTTAATTGTACTATATACTAGCAATAAGTATTGTAAAGTGAAAATTTAAAACAATACTATTTATAATAGCACCAAAACCATGAAATTCTTAGGGATAGACTTAACAAGATATATCAGATCTGTACATTGAAAACTACAAATCATTGCTGAAAGAAATGAAGGAAAATCTAAATATATATATATTTTGTATTCCAGATTGGGAGACTCAATATTGTTAAGAAGTCAACTCTTTCCAAATTGATTTGTAGGCTTAGAGTAATCTCACTCAAAATTCAAGTAGACTTTTGAAAAAAAAATAAATTGACAAACTAATTCTAAAAATTATATGGAAACAAGAAAGATCTGGAGTAGCTAAAATAATTTTGAAAAGAAGAACGGTGTTGGAGGACTCATGCCACCTGATTTCAAGACTTATTAGAAAGCTACAGTAGTCAATACAGTGTGGTATTGGTAAAAGAATAGAATGAAAGATAAATGGAATAAAATAGAGAGTTGCAACAGATCCAGACATATGTGGTCAATTTTTAACAAAGGTACTAAGACAGTCCAGTGGAGAGAAGTAATCTTTTCAACAAATTATGTTAGAACAAGTGGATATCCATGTGCAAATAAATGAACTTCAACTCAAATATCACGCCATATAGCACATGAACTCAAAATGAATCATAAGTTTAAAAATCGAGAACTCAAAACTACTAATAAAAATCATAAAAAAAAAAAATCTTCGTGGCCTTGAGTTAGACAAAGATTCCTTAACTAGGACAAAAAAAATGAACCAAAAAATTATGATAAATTTGACTTCATAAAAATGTAGAACTTCTGTACTTTGAAAGGAAATAATAAGACAAGCCACACATGACTGGCAAATAATATAGATTTCTGCTAGAATGATTTTTTTTTTTGAGTTGGAGTCTCACTCTGTTGCCCAGGCTGGAGTGCCATGGCATGCCCACGGCCACCCCAGCGTTGACCTGCTGGGCTCCAGCGATCCTTCCACCTCAGCCTTCCAAGTAGCCAGAACTACAGGCACGTGCTACCACGCTGAGCTAATTTTAAATTTACCATAGAGACGAGGTCACGCCAAGTTGCCTGGGCTGGTCTTGAACCCACGGGCTCGGGCAATCCACTCGCCTTGGCCTCCCAAAGTGCTGGGATTACAGACTGAGTCACAGAGCCCAGCCTAGAAAGATTTTTAAAATAGATAATTAATACCAAGTGTTGGTAAGGATATGAAGTCACTGGAACTCTTAGATGTTACTGATGGGACTGGTATAACAACCTTAGAAAATAGTAGAGCATTTTCTTATACAGTAAAGAGTACACTTATTCTGTGATCCAGTAGTCACACATCTAAGTTATCTATCCAAGAGAAATAAACTCATATGACCAGACCAGTTTGGAAATGTCTAGAGAAACTTGATTCATAATTACTTAAATCTGGGGGAAAAAAAACCCCAAATATCTGCCCACAGGCGAATAAATAAAGAAACAGATTCAAGTGTATTCATCCATACAATGGAATACTACTGAGTAATGAAAAGGAATAGACACTAATGCACACAACCACATGGATGGAACTAAAAAACATTATGTTGAATGAAAGCATTTAGACAGAAAATAGTACAATTCCATTTATATGAAACAATAGAAAAGGCAAAACTAATCTATAGTGGTAGAAAGCCGACAAGTGGTTGCCTGGGGGAGGGCTTGACTCTTAAGAGACACAAAAGAACTTGTAGGGTAATGAAAAATGTTCTCCCTCTTGATTAGGGTGGTTGTTTCACTTGTCAAAACTCATCAAACTGTACGCTTGAAATCTGTTCATTTTATTGTGTGCAATTTATACCTAAATAAGGTTGGCATAAAGGTGAAAAATAAAACTCATATATGCATTAAAGAAAACCTACATACACTTGTAAGAACTGGTCAGTTTTCTGGCTTTTTTTTTAAATCAAGAATTTCAGAAATTAATTTAACAATGATTTTTACTTTTATATCTTACTCATTTCATTACCCCAAGTGCCTAGCAATATGTCTGGCACATAGGAAGGGTTTAATAAATGTTTATTGAATGAATATTAGCGCTGTTGAACCTTTTTACATTTCCAAGGAGAACAAACTATTGACCTAAAAGAGTAAATCTTTAATGAGTTATTCATATAATGATTTTTTAAGGCATTACAGTTTG
This sequence comes from Carlito syrichta, assembly GCF_000164805.1. NCBI lineage: Eukaryota > Metazoa > Chordata > Mammalia > Primates > Tarsiidae > Carlito > Carlito syrichta. Next base: position 360,426 of record NW_007249662.1, on the reverse strand, counting down.
GCGAGAGAGGAGAGAGTTTTTGTCAGAGTATCCTTACCAACCATACAGCCGCCCACACACCTTCACTCCTAAGTCAGAAACTCCTATTAGAAACTCCTCCAACTCTCATGCAAGCTTCTCAAAAGGGGGGAATCTATTTTTGCAGCCTTCACTTCCTCTCACTTCAGCCTTCTCTCATTCACCACTGTTTGGTTTCTGCCCTTATCCTTCTACAGGAATTACACTCTCTGCGTCTAATTCTGGTCTTCTAGTGGCCAAGTTATTGGTCATTTTCCATGTGCTCTATTGCTGGACCTTGCTGCTGCATTTGGCATGGTTGGTCCTCTCCTTCTCTATGTTTACTCCTTTGGATTTCATTTCATCAAATTCTCTTGGCTTTCCTTGGCATTTCCAATCTCCATCTAATCTTTTACCTGTCCCTTAAAAGTTGAAGTTCTCCAAATTATCTTCTACGGTTCTGATATTCTTACTTTTTATACCTTTTGGGCAATTTTTTTTCTTCTCATGTTCCAGCCACCTTCTGTATGCTGATGATCCCTTCATCTCCATCCTCAGCCCAACTCTGTTCTCCAAGCTTCAGAATCTTATATCTAGCTGTGTGCTAGACATCCCCACTTGGATGCCCTCAGACACTTCAAACTCAACATGGTCCCACTCTGAACTCATGATTTGCCTTCCAGATTTGCTCCCCTATTTTAGTTGATGACTTCACTGTTTATTTGTTCTTTCAAGCTATACACTTGAGGGCAAACCTTTCTTTCTCTCTTTTTAAATTGATTTCCAAGTTCATTTCAATCACCAAGGTCATAGAAAGGGCAAGAGGAGATGGAGTTGAGAACATAGGTGGAAAAGTAAGTTTTAAACAAAGGAAGAGGCAATCATACTCTTTAGATATAAGAGAAGGGCATAAAGATAGATGGGGATGTGAATCACGGACAGGGTGGGAAGCTGAAAAAGATCAAGCCTGGTGGCTTAACATTTCTGAGAGTTGCCTTCATATACCCCTAAGACTACTATGGAAGAGAGGGAACAAAGTTTGTGGGGCCTCAGTGGGTAGGATCAGAGCTAAGGAATCTATGGAAAGGTGGGATGTGATTCAGTCTGAGGTCAAGTCTGAAGCCACCTTGAGATTTGGTGAGTTTTCTGCCACTGTAAATATTTTAGCAGAGCTTGGGAGGATGTTTGCCAAAAGTGGAGTGGATTCTTTAATTTTGGATTGGGGCATGATAGAGAGGGTAAAATGCTGTGGTTTAGCTGAATGAGTTCTAATGTCCATTCCAGTCCCAAGATCTGACTGATCTGTGACCCCAGATCACAAGACAAAGAGACAATGAAACCTAGCAAAGAAGAGATGTGGTGTTAGAAGCAAGGAAAGCCAAGATGCTACTGCCATCTATTTCTATTTTGACAGCATCTAGCCAGAAGCTTACAGCAGGGCCCACAATGATGATTTCAACTGAATTGAGCAATGATAAGTTCATTAGCTGTGAAATGTACTGTGTGCTGTTAATCAGGAATGAGCTTTCCTCCCTACATGCTCCCATTTTTGGGATTAAGAACAAAGCAGAAGGGAGTTAGGGGATTCCACTTGGGATAAATACTAGATGGCTTTAGCAAGCACAGTCACTACCTGAATGCCAACTAAGCTGCCTGGATGTCTGGAAAAGTTTGGAGGACAAAAGTCACCACTGGGTGCAGATAAGCTTGCTTGGTGTCAGGGTTATTTTGTGTTTGTTTCCTTTTCCACTTTACAGATGGAATCCACAGTAAGACTCTTGCAGGTTTCAGAATATTTCAGGAACTATCCCTATCCTGCCACTTTCCACTCCCTACTTCATTGCCCAAACAATGAGAGCAACAACTTCCTCTTCCCACCCTTGGTCAAGGTTAGAGAAAATGGCCCATATTGAGATTTGCAACAAGTTTTCTTTGAGTGAACTATGAGCAGAACCCATATTAGGAGCTGGGATGAGAGATTTGCCAGGAGTTATTCACAAAGCACTTTTGCCTGGGTGGTTTAATTTGATCAACATGCCTGGGGAAGGGAGGCATACCTCATCCACAAGGGAGGCATACCTCATCCACATACCTGCACAATGAATATTTGTGTGCCTAACCCTGAATTGTACCCCACAATTTTAAAATAAAATAAAAAATAACAATAATTTGATCATCACCAGGGAGGCAGAGGCAGGTATCATGGTCTGTGTCTCATAGATGAAGATGTTAGCACTCGGGGAGATAAAATGTCTTGCCCAAGACCACATGGTTGATGGGGAACAGGTCTCCAGCTGAGCAAAGAAGAGTGACTGAAGAGAAGACAGAAGAGTTGGACCAAGGGTCTGGGCACCACTCATGAGGCCTTTGCCACAATCTCTGTGAGGAGTCTGAAAAACATGTTCTGCTGGTTGAATGTGACACAAACCATCACTGGAGATTTGGAGTGCTTCTTAGCATATTAAAGGACCTGAGAAATCCTTGAGTAGAGAAACTGGTCAAACTTTTTTGACAGGCTAATTCAACAGTAGGGTGTGGTAGATTGAATCATTGCCTTAGATCTCTCCCCCTTCTCTGTAGCATCTAATTTTGCAGTACTTGTCTACTCTGACTCTAGGCTTGGCCACGTGGCTTGCTCTAGCCAATAAAATGAGGAGGAATTCTGCCAATTCTGAGCCTGTGCCTCATAAGGACACTTAAGTGTTTCTGCATGTTCTTTTGTACCTTTGCCATGACCTTGAGGAAATGTTTGAGGTAGCTGTTGGTCTAAGAAAGATGAGAGGCAGGTGGAGTGGACCCAGATGTGTGAACAGCAAATGTTTATTATTTGTGATTGTTTGTTGCACAGCATTATTGAGACAATAGATAACTGATACATAGGACTATTGAGAGTTAGTTGAAGGGTGATGGGTACAGTTTGCAGTGAGACATTCCTTTCCCCATTTCATTCCCTCCTATTCTTTCAAGACCTAGCTCCATGGTGTTGGGGGAATGGAAGGAAGTTATTCCTTTGCTCAACAGTTTAGTCTTGTACTGATGGCCACTGCTGATAGTACAATCTCCAAATAGGTGGTATGAGTGGTTTCCTTGGAGAGTGGGATTCCACTTCTCCTGGGATCCATATCTCTAAGAAACTGGGAATGCAGTGGGCCGATCTTCATCCCTTTCTTCTCAGAGACACTACCCCATGGTACTTTCCAGTTTTACTGATATAGAATGTTCAATTCCTGCAATCTTGGGCCAACAGGAAGAGACTCAGTCCACATCCTATTATTACCCTTTGTTTTGCCCAATATTTCAAAAATTCATTTGACTGTGAAACTCTTTAATGTTCTGACTTTGGGATAGTATACAGCTAATTGATCCCCAGGGAACTGGGGCATGGTGGAGTTTTAATAGCCTACTCACTATATTCAGTAGATTGTGACACTAGTTTTGCAATAATTATATCTTTTAAAAAGAACATGCTAAAAATCTGGGGGTATAGAATCATGAAAATGAGTATACTTTACATTAGTTAGGTTGAATGCAATAAAGACTCGAAGTAATAACCCCTTAAATTAGATGGTTTATTTCTTCCTCAAATAAAGGCTCAATCTGGTATGGAGGCTCTGGTGAAATTGTCAGAGGCAGGCTCCTTCTTTCTTTGTGCTTCTTTTGTCTTCCCTTGGGTGTTGTTCCTGATCTCAGGGTGCAACATGGCTCATCACCATATCCATATGCCAGCCAGTTAAAAGGGAGAAAGAGGGAAAGGTAGGGTCCTGCTCCTTCTCATTAAGGGCATGACTCAGAGATTGCATGCATTCTTTATGCTTCCACCCATTTTCTGGAATTGGTCACTCAAACATACTTAGCTGCAAGAGAGTCTGGGAAATGTATTCTTTATCCAACTGTGATTTGTCTAGTTATAAATTCTATTATTATAGAACAAAGAGGAGAAGATACTGGGGAACAGACAACTAGAAATATCTACCACCTATTCAGAGAGAGAGTAATTCTACTTCTCAAAATTTACTCTAAGGAAAAAAAGGGAAAAATAATTTGCACAAGGATACTTATAGATTTATGGTATTGTAAGTACTAATCTGATGACTTAATAAAGTTTGTGGCCACTACAATGATAATTATGAAGGTTATTTATACCCATAGAAAGTTGTGTGAAAAAAATAGAATCCAATTTTACATACATGGAAATTAATATACTTTATAAAATCATGTGTGCTCTTCCATATAGAAAAGCCTTAGAGAACTTGTTTCAAAGATGCACTTTCTGTTCACATTTTAATTGAAATTGAGATTGGATTTTACAGCTCAGGTTTATGTTTTAGGAGGTAATATTCTTCCTTTAGTGGCTCTTTTAAAATTGTAACACATCAACAGCATTTTATAATTTAAGAAGTAGGTGATTGTGTCCATCCCTCCATTCGTTCATTCATCCATCCATCCATCCATCCATCCATTCATCCATCCATCCATCCACTCATTCAATTATTCAATAAATCTATTAATTGAGATTGTATTAGGTGCTGGGAACAAAATAGATATGATCCCTGAATTCATAGGTATTCTAGTTTGGTGGGGGAAACAGACATTAAACAAATAAATTTGTGAATTTTCTGAAAGTCCCACAAAGTGTTATCAGAGAAAATTGTAGAATAAAATGGCAGAACATACCCTGGAAACTAAAGCAGATCCTTTTGGGTGTCCCTTTCATATGCCCTTGGTACTAATTGTTTGATTATGGGCCAATGGCGTGCAACTGATTTCTTTGGTCCTCAAGTATGGTTCAGGCAGAAGTGCTATGGAATTAACGCCTTCAGGAAAGACCTTCAATCAGTGACAAATAAGAGTTGGAGTATGAAATACCCCAGCTCCCTCTCACCCTTCAGATGTGAGAATTCTGAGACATGTTCCCTACCATGCCTCAGAACCCCATGGTGGAATGAAGCTCCCACTGCCCATAGAGGCAACCTGCTCAATGATGTGCTCTTCTTTCTTCCTCTCTCCCCTACTGATGCTTGCTGGGATTGCCTCTTATACAAACTGCTTACATTCACATCTTTTTCTTCTAGTCTGTTCCAGGGGAAACCCTACCCCAGTCAGGGACTTTAACTAGTTTAATGAGAAAGACTTTAGGAAATGGTAGTTACACAAAACCTTGAGTGATGAGTAGAAGTTTAGCTAGGTGAAGATGGGGGTGAGGGGCCAGATAGAGTCCTCACTCAAGATTCTTGTTTGCAAACGACAGAAGATAAATCTGGTTTTCTTAGACCAGGAGGAGAGAGCTAAATGGCCCCAAATAATAAATGTCCCTTCCCCATGGAGAAAGAGAGGCAGGCAGGCCTCAGACGGGAAGGAGTTGGGCTGCAGTTGGTCAGCGTGGCTGGAGGAAAGTGGCTTCTTTCTCTCTTTCCTTTCCTTTCCTTTCCTTTCTCTTCCTCCCTCCCTCCATGCCTTCCTTCCTCCCTTCCCCCATATCTTCCTTCCTCCCTTCCTCTCTCCCTCCCTCTCTCCCTCTCTCCCTCCCTCCCTCCTCCTTCCCTTCCTTCTTTTGTCAGAGTCTCACCCTGTAACCCATCCTGGAGTGCAGTGGTATGATCATGGCTCACTGCACCCTCCAACTGCTGGGCTCAAGTGATCCTCCTGTGTCAGCCTCCTGAGTGACTGGGACTACAGGCATGTGAAGTTACTGGATGGGAAGGTAAAGAAACTGCATTCTCATACTGACTTCCTTTCTGGGGTCTTCACACTAGTTGTCATTGGCCAATCTGAAGAACCTCAAACAGAGAGTCTTAGGATACTAATGTTAAAGATGTTATCTGAGGAACAATGAGGAAGTTAATGAGTTTATGTTATAGCCTACATGGTCTGTAAGCAGCTACAGGAAAGTGGGTCAGAGAGCAAGCTGTTTGATGCATCGCTGCTCTTTTGGCTAAAGCCTGGTATGTAATTCTCATTAACTCCATGGAGATGGTTTTACTAGTACAGAATTCCAGGGTTAGGAGGAAAAATGGGGCACATAACCAACCTCTCTGTGCTGTCCAGGGAGGTGGCTGCATCTTCAAGGCTGTTGGGAGAAGAAATGGGATTAGTGCTGGAATTGGCTTCAAAGATGGTGGCCACTCATGAATGAGATGCCAACAGAGGGTGTATGAGGGACCGATCAACGAGTGTTCCTGGAGAACCCACTATGTGCTCAGCACAGAGTTAGGACCAGCCTGTCGGTGAGGGGGAGCAGAGAAGCACAGCAGTGGGCTGGCAGGTCCATTTGCTCTTCTAAAAGGATACCAAGAGCCAGCCCTTGCCTTCATGGTGATGAGTGAGGTCAGTGCCTCTGTGTCTGGAAGGCAACTTTGTTTGTTCCTGAAAGACTCTGTTGGCAGATGAGCTCTGTGTGTCTAATATCCATGAGCTCAGAGCCCCTTCAAGCAGTCCAGGGGCTTAGGGCCTCATGTGGAAGCAGAACTACCTAAAGGTACCAGGTGGAGGGACAGCTGGAAAGTCCCACAAGCACGTTTTGCTTTCCTTTGTTTTCTCTCCCTCCCAGATATGGATGTGATGAAGAACTATATAGATAGGAAGATAAATAAAAACTCTCATAATCTGATTTTAATTCTCATTTACTGTACTTCATACAGGATACAGAAAGTTAAATAAACATCAATGATACAAAGTTTCTGTCAAACGATTTCCTTTCATTTTACGGTAAGACAACCACCAAGACCCCAGAACTCTTGCTCTCTTAAACTGCAGCCCTCTTGGATGAGTATGTATGGAAAAGGTGATATCAGATATTTTACTTCAATTTTTAAAAAGCATCTTATAGAAGGTCTGGCATACTAGGTGTTTAAGAAGACAGCTGTTGAGGTACTTGTCCACTATCAGTTCTGATAATCATAATAGGAGTTGCAATTTTAAAATATTTACTCTTGTGTCAGGTGCTGTGTGTGCTACTCACTGCTTTTTATTTATTCTACAAATGTTTATTGAGCACCTACTAGGTGCCAGGCACTGTAGTATATGCTGGTTATTAGAGATGGCACCTGGACATTTTCTGAGAAATGCTGTTTAAACTGAGCCTGTAGCTGCAGGTGGATTATCCCAGCCAAGAACCAAGGGTGGTGGAGAATATTCCCAGCAGACAGCACACCAAGGACAAAGCCTCACAATAACACTGTGGGGAGCGGGTTATTCTCCTTACTTTACTGAGGAGGAAACTGAGGCTTAGACACAGTTAGTCACTGGTCCAAAGCCACATTGTGGTCCAGAGCTAGGGCCTCCTCCTTCTGCACCTTCCCCAGGCCCTGTATTCATGGCTGGTTGTTTTGTTGCTGGTTTTAGCACTTGAAAGTGTCACATTCCAGAACCCCATCATTCTTAGGCAATCAGGGATTGTTGGCCATCTGGAATGGTTGAGTGGGATCAAACCAAGGAGCCTGAGGTTAAAAGGATAGTTTGAAGCGAATTTGCAGGCAAAGGAGAATTGGGAGGTGGCTTCTGGTGCTCCATGTAGTCATTCCATGATCCAAGGCCACAGCACCCTGGCCTCTGCTGGGTCCCTTTCAGAACCAGTGACCTTTGTGGTGCTGACATGTCTTTAAGGTCCCAAAGTCTAGAAGCAAGAACTTCCATAATATGCAGAGTCTCCACTTGTACACAACAAATGAGATCACTTGGTCTGGAGCTTACCACAAGGAAGAGAAAATAAAAAGGATACAGGTACGTTCAGCAGAAAGATGTCATTATATATCATGTCTCTACAGTGGGCTGCCTGGTACACAGTAGATGCTCAATAAATATTTGTTGACCGGCTACGTGAATGAGACAATTCTGTCATCTGGCAAATGCAATACATTAGCTTATAATGCTTTCTCAAGTTCAGGAGAATTCCAAACAGGCAACACCTATCCTTTCTTCAATCAAGAACAGTGTTCAGAGAATTCAGATCAGTTTGAGGGGAGCTAGGCCCTCCTACTCCAATGTTTATCTCCTGGTGAGGTCTGTAGACAACTTGCATCTGAATCATTCAAGATTCTTGTTAAAACCACAGTTCTTATGCTCCAGGCTGAACCTATTAAGTCAGAACCTGGGAAGGGGAAGGAATCTGCATTTCCAATAAGCTCCTGGTGTGTTTCTTTTCTTTTCCTTTTTTTTTTTTTTGAGTTAGAGTCTCACTCTGTCACCCAGACTGGAGTGCAGTGGCCGGGACTGCTGGGCTCCGGCGATCCTTCCGCCTCAGCCTTCCAAGTAGCTGGAACTACAGGCGCGCGCTACCACGCCCGGCTCATTTTGATTTTATTGTAGAGATGAGGTCTCGCCAAGTTGCCCAGGCGGGTCTCGAACCCGCGGGCTCAGGCAATCCATTCACCTCAGCCTCCCAAAGGTGCGGGATTACAGGCTGAGCCACCAAGCCCGGCTCCAGGCGTGTTTCTTAGGCACACCTCAATTGTCTTATATAAGCATAGTTTGCTCACTTTGATAATTTGTTCTGCAATCTTGGGCCACCCTCCCCGTCTCTGCTACAAGTTTGTTTCTTCCTTAAAGCCTTGGGAAGAAAAAAGGAGCACATCTCTTTGGGGACAGTTCTCAGTTGAAAAGAATTGAGAAAAGGTTGAAATGATAACAGTGCTATATAATTTTTCATTCTTCTCTGTTCTGGGAATATGTTGCATTACTTGATACATATAGATTTTTAAAAAAATTATTTTATTTTTAAAATGTGTACGAATGAGGGTTAGGTACATACGTGGTCATCATACAGGTAAAGTGTGGGTACCCTTATTGATGTTATGTGCCCCCCCCGGCAGTGTCTCACTACTGCCAAACCCTTTCTTATGGTATTATGATCAGTGTTCAAGGTCCAATCATGAGGGAGTACATGTGGTACTCAGATCCTTGTTTCTGTGGTAAATGATTGAGGTTTTTATTTTTTAGTATAAAATAACAGATCTACTCAAGCACTTTAGAAATGAGTGTGCCTGTTTTATACTTCTAATAAAGCTTTCCTCATGGTTTTAATGGTCAAGAATTTGCCTCTCTGGGTTGCAGGTTGTTAAGAAATGACAGATGACAGTGACTCTAGACATCTCATTGGGTAAGCTCTGTTATCCAGTGCAGACAAGAGAAGTGACAATCCACACTGATTGCTGGGGAAATGCTGCATTTGTTCACTTTTGCTGCAATCTCTCCTTTCCCATTTTCTGAACATCTTAGCGCTTAGAAAAATCTTAGCACTATGCCCTGAATGCTGTAGCAAATTTGAGTTTAAGAACACACACACAAACACACACACACACACACACACACACACACACACACACGTGTGTGTGCCATCCATATATCCATACGTGTGTGTGTGTGTGTGTGTATACACAAAATCCACCCATTCCACCATTTTCTGTTCTTAATTATTCATAACTGAGATTTAAAAGAAAGACTTATTTGGACAAATTAATGCACTGTAGATCTGGATTTTGTGATAAATAGAGAAAATTGTCCCTTTGTAGACCAACAATTGTCAAATATTGGCAATTTCTTATGGTTCAACCTAACGGAAACCATATATGTTGCCTAGTTGTCTATTTTTAAATTACTATGTTAAGTATACAAAATATTCAGATGTATATGAAGAGGTAATGAAAAATATAATGGACACCCATGTACTCAGCATCCAGTTTAAGGAATAATGCATTACCAAAACAATGGAGTCCTGTCCCCAATCACATAACCCTTGTGTTCCCACCGATAGTAGCCTGCATTCTGAATTTGGTGCTTATAATTCCTATACTTGGACTTATATTTCTATCTCTTATGTATGTATCCCCAAAACAAATCTTATTGCATCGTTTTACACATTACTGTCTCCAAGTGTCCTTCTGTGATCAGCTTTTCTCATTCAACATCATGGTTGAGATACGTTCATGTTGATCCATGTTTCTCTAGTTCAATGTTATTTTCAAAAACCAAACAACTGAAAGGATTTGCAGTAAGACCAACAGTGCGTGGAAAAGAGAGCACATTTATTTTTTATAATCTTTTCCCTGACTATCAACCCAAGCTTGTTTCAGTCCATATTTTTAGAAAATACTTGTTTTGAGAAAGATTCTACAAGATTTGCAGAAAAACAGCAGCCTGACAATAAACAATGGGACTGTGCTGACATTTTGCGGATCATGCTTTTATCAGAGTAAAAAAAAAAAAAAAAAGTCCTGGTACAAAATCAGAAAAGAGTCCCACCAGCTGTCCATGCCTAGCATATGGCATATGGCAGATGTAAATAAATATTTGTTGCATGAATAAATTAAAGAGGGGGAGGCGCCCGATTTGAAAGCACTCAAGTGATGGTATAAGGTGGGTCTGAGCTAAAATCACGTTTGCCCCTTGTTTTAAATTAGTCATTGTTATAGAAAGTGGGTGGGAGGCTTGGATGAGAAATGAGGATTGAAGCAGTGAGACAGACAGCAAGATTCAGTTGCTGAGACTTAGGCTCAAATCTTGGCATTTATTAGGCAACTGTGGGCAAGTGGCCTAATCTTACTGCTTGCCTCAGTTTCCTCATCTGTAAAATGTGTATAACAAGCAGGTCTCCCTCATGAGGTCAATATGAGGCTTGAAGGTGGTTGGTATGTTAAGTATTTGGCACAAGTTCTGGCCTCTTGTGAGTGTTCTGCCAATGTCATTAACAAGATTCCGTCCCAGTGTATCCATCCCCATGGGGCCCAGAAGACTGGACAGGGCACAAGCAGTCTCTTGTGACCCTCGGGAGCACCATAATCAGGAGAATGCCTGTGCCTGGGAGTCGAATGGTGCAGTCACAGCAGTGTATCTTGTGGCAGGACTTTAAATGTCAAAGAAAGCAAGTTAGAATGTGATTCATGAGGTGGAGAGCGGCTGCCCGTAGGAAGAGGTGGGAAGCTGTGAGGGCTATGGTGAAGGACTTGGGGAGTAGGAACCCAGGTTCCCTCTAACCACACAAAATCAGTTCAGTCACCAGCATTAGAATGGCCACAGAAGAAAGGGCAAAGTGTTTTCCTTTTGGGTCTCAGTCTCTGTGTTGTGCAGGGCTGAAGGGAGAGCTGTGTTTGCATTTTGCTGAATAAGAGACATGTGACTGAGTTGCTAGTGAGAAAATCTAAAAGACCAATCATGCTATTTTCAGGTGTAAGATTTTCTCTTTCCACCTTTCCTGGGTAGTAAAAGGAGCCTTTAAATTAATTCAGGACTGACTCATTTGCCACTTGGAGTGATAGATGAGGATTTAAGGCCACACTCAGGCTCTATAGGAAAAGTGCTGTGGTTGATTAGCAATGTCTGCCACTGATAAGGAGATGGCACATAATGGAATGCTTGCTGCATATCTGCCATCCATATATCCATTTGCTTCCCTACTTTGCTCACATTTCTTTTTCTAAAATTACTTCCCTTGTTTTTGCTGCTGATCCAAATCCTCTTCCCTCATCTCCCATCCAGTTTAAGTGTCAACTCCTCCAGAAAGTCTTCACTGATTGATCCAATCCACACTGATGTCAGCTTACTCACAATCCTCAGTGTTTATACTATTTGATGAGTGTTTATGTTAACACTGCTTCTCCCTCTCTCAAGTATACTTTTATTACATGAAATTTCTTTCTGAATTTCAAGCATATGAGGTCTGCTCCTGTCTTAGGGCTTCTGGACTTGCTGATTCCTCTACCTAGCGCTTGCTTTCTCCACATCTTCACTTGGCTAACTTTTTCTCATCATTGTGTCCCAACAGAAAAGTCACCTCCTTGGAGAGCTTTCCCTGATCACTCCACATGATCCCCAGACCCTCTCTGTTTTCATCAAGGTACACACTGCTGCTTGACATTTTCTTATTGATTTATTCCTTATTGCCTTCTCCTCTGGCCCATCTCTACTGGACCATAAGCATACTAAGAGCAGGGACTCTGCTTTCTCCCTTATTGTATTTCCAGCACCTGCAACAGTGCCCGGCACTCATAAGGTATCTTAATAGTAATTCAGTCAGTGAAGGTCTCATGGCATCATGTGCATTGTCTCAAGACTTAGTTCATGTATAGTTATTAAGCTTTTCTTGGCTGTAGATTTTTTTTCCCCTTCCCTACTACAGGTGAGCTCACAGTGGACAAGGACCGGTCACATATCAGAGCAGCTGTTGTTGGGTGCTCATTAAACCTTGTTGAATGATTGAATGAAGGAACAGTCTGTACAGTGAACATCTGTTTGTGAGCACCTATTTGTATAAGTTAGGGCACTGGTTTGCCTGGTTTGTTTTTTTTTTTTTGTTATTGTTTGTTTGTTTTTTGTTTTAGAGACATTGTCTCTCTCTGTCACCCAGGCTAGAGTGCAGTGGCACAATCATAGCTCACTGAATGTAACCTCAAATTCCTGGGCTTAAGGGATCTTTCTGTCTCAGTCTTCTGAGTAGCTGGGACTATAGGCATGTGACACCATGTCCAGCCATTTTTTTTTTCAGTTGGAGTCTCACTCTGTTGCCCAGATTAGAATGCAGTGGAATGCTCACAGCCACCCCAGCGTTGACCTGCTGGGCTCTGGCGATCCTTCCACTTAAGTCTTCCAAGTAGCTGGATCTACAGGCGTGTGCTACCATGCCCAGCTAATTTTTATTTATTGTAGAGACGAGGTCTCGCCAAGTTGCTTGGGCTGGTCTCGAACCCATGGGCTCAGTCAATCCACTCGCCTCAGCCTTCCAAAGTGCTGGGATTACAGGCTGAGTCACCAAGCCCGGCCAATAATTTTAAAAATGTTTCGTAGAGACAAGGCTTCTGGTCTCAAACTCCTGGCCTCAAGTGATCCTCCTGTCTCAGCCTCTGAAAGTGCTGGGATTACAGGTGTGAGCCACTGTGCCTGGCCTTGGTTTGCCTGCCTTAACAGTGGCATTTAGAAATATAGAAATTCATTTCTCACTCATATGATAGTCTCTAGATACAGAAGGAGGGAGACTTCTGTTACTTTCACATGTCATGTCTGCCTCTGGGTTCAAGGCATTGACTCTAGTTTTGACTCTTCAACTAGTAACAAAAACATCCTATTTTTTTTTGAGTTGGAGTCTCACTCTGTTGCCCCGTTCATGACCACTGCAGCCTTGACCTGCTAGGCTCAGGCGGTCCTTTTGCCTCAGCCTTCCAAGCAGCTGTGCCACCATGTCTGGCTTATCTTTTGATTTATTGTTGTGATGCGGTCTTACCAAGTTGCCCAGGCTGGTCTCAAACCCTGGGGCTCAGACAATCCTCTCACCTCCTCCTCCCAAGGTGCTGGGATTATAAGCATGAGTCACTGTGTCTGGCCCCAAATCCTTTTTTTTTTTAGTTGGAGTCTCACTCTGTTGCCCAGACTGGAGTGCAGTGGCACACTCCCAGCCACCACAGCCTCGACCTGCTGGGCTCTGGCGATCCTTCCACCTCAGCCTTCCAAGTAGCTGGAACTAAAGGCATGCGCTACCACGCCAGGCTAATTTTTTTGATTTATTGTAGAGATGAGGTCTTGCCAAGTTGCCCAGATGGGTCTTGAACCTGCGGACTCAGCCCAAATCCTATTAAAGGCACAAGTTGGAAGGACATACCTTACTTCTACTTGTGTCCCATTAGCCACACCAAGTCACATGTCCACACCTATCTGCAGTGGAGGCTGGGACATGTGCTCTCTAGCTAGACAGAATGCTTCCAGCTAAAACTTTAAAATATTCTGAAATAGAATAATTCAGAATAGGGAGAACAGATGTTGGGGGACAATTAGCAGTCCCTGTCTGCAACATTCCAATTTGATGAAAATTGATAATTGCTTTGAAACACGACCTTTCTTACTCAGGCAAGAATCATTCTATATAATTTGACACAAGCTTAGAGTCTCACTATCAGACTGGGTCCCTCCCCTCTGCTATCCATAATGTACTAAGCTTGGGACTGGACACCCTTATATGTATATCTGAACACAGATATACATTGGACATGTCCCTTGCCCCACAGAAATTTATAGTCTAGTGGACAAGACAGGTAAGTAACACCAATACTTGGAAACTTGGCTGAAGTAAGGATTGGTTAAATAAATAATAATAAACACTGATCCTCGAAGATTAACTATGTGCAAGACACTTTGCATTCCTGGTCCCATTTAATCCTCATGACAGCCTATAAATTAGCCCTATTCCCCATATGAGGGCCACGGAAGTGTTTTGAGACATTCTGGGGTTGTGAATGGTATAATCAATTGAAGGGCTACTCTCAATTAGCTTTATTTTAAAATTTATGCACACTTTTTACAGTATACAGTTCTATGAGTTTTGACAAATGCATAGTCATGTAACCAATACCTCAGTCAAGATCCAGAACCACTACCCCCATCCCAAAAGTCCGCATGCTGCTCCTTTGTTCAAAGCTCCTTCCCACCCTCAACCCCTGGAAATCATCAATGTGTTTTTCATTCCTATAATTGTGCCATTTCCAGAATGTCACATAAATGGAATGTATGTATATACACATACACACCTGCACACACACATATATATGTGGCCTTTTGAATCTGTCTTCTTCCATTTAGTAAAATGCATTGAGATACATCAGTGTTGATATGTGTATCAGTGGCTCGTTCCTTTTTCCTGATTGGTAGTACTCCATCGTGTGAATGTACCACAGCTTGTTTACCCATTCTCTAGTTGAGGGACATTTTGGTTGCTTCCAGTTTTTTGTGGTTTTCCTTGCAGTTATGTATACAGCAGTTATCAACATTTGTGCACTGGTTTTGTGTGAATATGGGCTTTCATTTCATTTGGGGAATACTTGGGAATGGGGTCACTGGTGTGAATGGTAAATGTATGTTTAACTGGATCAGAGATTGCCCAGATGTTTTCCAGGGTGGTTGTACCATCTGCATTTCCTTAGCAATGAATGAACACTCTGGCTGCTCTGTATCCTTGCTAGCACTTGATGTTGTCATTTTGTTGGTGTGTAGTTGTCAGTCATTTTACTAGGTGTGTGCTTTGAAACACGACCTTTCTTAGGCAAGAATCATTCTATATAAGTTGGCACAAGCTTAGAGTCTCACTATCAGACTGGATCCCTCCCCTCTGCTATCCACACAGGTAAGGGTAAGAGGAATTTTTTCCCCCTATTAACTGTGCTTGGCTAATGCAGTGCTTAGTTTTTCTAAGGAAGGAGTACCATGAGAAATTATTCTAGCCTGGAGCTTGAGAAAGATCTGCCTTCAATTCGCCAGCAGTGCATGTTGACCTATTCAAACCAAACAGTCATAACTCAAATTGCATTAAGTTAAAAACATATTTAAGTTCATACTTGGATTATGAGAAAAATTGAATGTATCAAGGGCTCCATGCATTAGTAACAGTCTCATATTTTCTTAAAGGACAAATGTAGAGAAGGAAAGAAGCATTTCTTCCCAAGGATTTGTATCTAAAGTCTATAGCAATGATTCCCAATGGGGAGTGGGGGCTGGCGACTGATGATCCGGGCTATCAGAATTACTTGGTGGGTGGTGTTCCACACACACACTCTTCCTCCCCAGGATTCTGATCTTCCCATAAGGGTATGTGTGCCCCTCTTTCAGATGAGAACTATTGCCATTGTACATTGCCCAGGGTGAGTGGATTGTTCTTACTGGCCATGTTGGGGCAGAACGAAGGTGGAGGACCCATCTCTAGCATTGTAATTCAATGCAGGAATGGCAGAGAGAGCAACAGGACAGTTGTACATGTAGTTGTCCCACACCAACTTCAATCAATTGGTAACGGCTGCCTGAAATGCTGGATAGAGGAAGGTGAAGGCCTTTTAAGGTTTAGAAGGAAAGAGGGCAGGAGTTGATTGGTTATGTCTGCCATGGGCATAAGACAGGTAATTTGCATATCTGTAGCATATTTTACTGTCCTTGAGATAAGAATCTTCCAAAGATCTTTGGTTTCATTCTTCACACAGAATTTATGACTCTGCCTTGATGTTAGTAAAGCTTCATCTTGGAGGTGGTAATAAACTTGTAATGATCTGTCCCAGTGGTTTCTACCTGGAGGCAGTTTGGTGCCCCTGAGGTCATTTGGTAATGTCATTTTTGGTTGTCACAAATGGAGGGGTGTCATCGGCATCTGGTGGGTAGAAGAAAGCTGCTAACTATCCTACAAAGCACAGGACATCTTCCCTCCAACAAAGAATTATCATTTCCAATTGCCAATGTATTTCCTGGGATCACTTCCTAAATAAATATCTCAGGATATGAACAGATAGAGAAATGAAGAGGTGTGACAGGAAAGAGAAGGCATTCAATAAAGAACCTATTATCAAACCATCCACAGGAGTCGTGAGGGAGCTGGGGTATTTGTACACCAATTCTCCACAGTCATTACTTGAAGACTGCTCTCAAATAGCATTTTGAGCACACCATTCATTCCCTGACAATAGCATGAATTTCACTCTGTGTAAGGACTTATCCAAATTGTCTCTCCCACTAGACTGAAAACAAGAGCAAGGACCATGTCTGTCTTGCTCATCATTATTGCTCTAGCATGTAGCAGACATTCAATACAGATTTGTAGAATGAATGAATGCCTAACAACCTCTTTGGAATCAGTTGGTCTGCATGAAAGAATGGCATGCAATAAATTAGGGGCAGTTGATGGATACATTATGACAATAGGATAGGGAAGATGAGAGCAGCTGTCCAATATGCATTTTTATCTTTGACCAAGGGATTGTCCATCCTGTCATACTGATAGAAGCCATCGCAGATACTGCTCCAGAACTCTGTGTAGACAGCAGCCTTAACCTCTGTGTAACTTGAATTGAGGACTCCCCTGATGCCAGTGGAATTGGGAAGGTTTGGGCATCCTATCTGCTGAATCTTACCACCGCCTCACTTTTCTATCTTTAGTCACTGGTCTTCCACTCATGTCTAACCTGCTTTTTGGCCCAAAGAAGCTTAATTTTGAGCCTGATTTTTCCTTTTCTTGCTTCTCCTTATTGATCCAAAAGACTGCCTAGAGAAAAGACAAGACAGAATGACTGTGCCCACAACATATTTCAGGCTCATTTGGCACTCGAGTTGTTTCCTGAATCTCTTTGCTGTGGCAGAGAAGCAGACTGACATTTGAGATTGACAATTGTCTTCTCTCCATGATTGATAGGGAGACCTGTGTGTATATGTGTATCTTTGGAGATTTCGGGAGGAATTGATTAAATTCTGCACAGTTCAATGTCAGACTCAAGAGTTTTACATGAGCTCATTAAGCCAGACATTGTAGCATAATGATGGATGACATGGGGGTCAAAACACCTTCCAATGTCAGGTTGTGGCAGGCAGATGATGTCTTCCACATGTTGGTGGCTATATTGAGTCTTTGTTCTGTAAATATTGGTGGCTTGTGCAAAATTAAAAGAACAAGATTTTCCTTCCAGGTTTTAATGAAGATTTATGAAACTCAAGAGACAGTACACTGTAGTGTTTGTATCAGTCAGCTATTGCTATATAACAAACAACCTCAAAATCTTAGTGGCACACAGCAAATGTTTAGTTCTTTCTCACACATTTGAAGATTTGCTGTTCTGTTCCATGTGTCTCTTCTCCTCTTCCTGGGACTAGCAAGTTACCTAAAACATGTTCTTTTCTTCGTTCTGGCAGAATTTCAAGAGGGCAAGTCCCACCATGCAAACACCTTATGTATGCCTATGCTTATGTCATATATGCACATATCACTTTGACCAAATCAAGTCAAAGTTAAGGGACACGAAAGTACACCCTGTCTTTTGTGGGAGGAACTCAAAGTCCCATGGCAAAAATCATGGGTACAGGAAAGAATGAAGAATTGGGATAACAGTTCGATTTATCATAGTGTGTATAGCTTGGGTTATGGAGTCAGACAGACCTGGATTCAAACCTCTTCTCCTGTGTTTACTAACGATGACTTGAGCAAATGACTTAACTCCTACGAGTTTTGGTTTCTCGTCCATCTGATACATGTATATTAATGATAGTATCTGTGCCTCGGTGTTGTTGAGAGGATTAGATAAATTGATGCACATAGGCCACTTAGCATAGTTTCCAGCACATGGAAATTTCTTAGTAAATTGTAGTTTAAAAAAAAAAGCTATAGGACAACCCCTTCAGTTCCCCTCCCACTGTGGGAGCTTTTCTGTACTCTCAATAAATCCTGCTTAAAAGAAAAGCTCTAAACAGTAGAATAAACTTCTCTAGGGATATGAATGTGAACTAGACATCTACTCTTAACAGTAGCCACCATGAAAATTACTCCTTCATTGCTCTTCCTGGACTTTCAGCGACCTGAAGGAGTCAGTCATAATCTCCAAATATGCCAAGCTTAGGTCACAATGGATGCTCTCAAAGGATCTGACCCTTGAAATAGAAAGAATGCTAAGCTTTAAATTTATCAGCAGAAAAATAAACAACAGCAGTTGCTCAGGGTAGCAATATTTCAGGGAAGCAAACAGATGGAAGGCCAGATTGTGAACACACCAGACTCCAAGGAATCTATTAGAAAACACTAATGTATTTGTTACAGTTAAATATTTTAAATTTGTTGGGCTAACAATTTTAAGCAAGATAATATGCTTTTGTAAAAAAATTAAAGTAGCCTTCAGTACTTAAATAGCTTTTGTGATATACATGAATAATAACATTAGATAATGAATTTTTTTTTCTGGTTGGTAATCTACCTTATTTAGATATTTCAACTCATTGGCAAGAGCTGCTAATCTCAGTAATGCATATTTAGGGACCCACTATAGCAACAGTAATTGCGTTCAAGATATAGCTACATTAGATGTTGTAATCCCAAGTTACATATGACCCAATGAAATAAAAATGATAAGACAGCTGGAGACTGAAGCTCTTAGTACTTATTATCCAGCAGTTATGTCTCCAATTTTCATGCATTTTCAAGTTCCGTTAACAAAAGAAAAAAATCTTATTAAGTAGAATTGAAATGGATTTTTAAAAATAGTGGTGAATCTCCCTTTCTCCAAGCTCTTTTGAGATAACTCATCCTGCGCTTGTGATAATTTGGTGAATGGACTTTATAAGGTATATAGAATGTCAGGGTTGGAAGAGCCCAGAGAAACCTTCCACTCTCTCTCCTCATTTACAGATGTGAAGACTCTGCCCTGGAAACGGATTTAAGACTGGTGGGGGAACTTTTGCTCATTAGGTTGGAATTTTTACGGCGAGCTCACCTGCCTCCTGTCACGTGTCCTTCTGAGAACACATGAGAATCAGTTATTGGAATCTTTTGAAAAGGAATGCATAGCTTTCCAGAGATGCAATCCTGATCAGGTTCTGGAGGTATCTCTGAGGCTAAATAAACATGGGCCAAACAGAAATTCCCACTCAGGAATAAAGAATTCTATCAAAAGGCTATAGAGGTAGGTAGCTTAATAAAGTCAATAGTATAATTTCTGGCATCTCTACCTTCTAAGGAATGCAGTGGAATACTCTACTAGTTGTCCAACCTCCGTACTCAATCTCTATTTTTTTTTTTTTTTTTTTTTGAGTTGGAGTCTCACTCTGTCACCCAGAGTGGAGTGTAGTGGCCGCTCCCGGCCACCGCAGCCTCGACCTGCTGGGCTCTGGTGATCCTTCCGCCTCAGCTTCCAAGTAGCTGGCACTACAGGTGCGCGCTACCACGCCCGGCTAATTTTTGACTTATTGTAGAGATGAGGTCTCCCCAAGTTGCCCAGGTGGGTCTCGAACCTGCGGGCTCAGGCAATCCACTCACCTCAGCCTCCCAAGGCGTGGGATTACAGGCTGAGCCACCGAACCCGGCTAGTCTCTACTTCTTAATCAGTAATAGATCCCTATATTGTTGGTGAACATGAATACACCCAACTGAAAAATTATACTTCCTAATTTCACTTGTGGACAGGAGTGGCCAGAAAAATATGGGTGGAAGTGTTGATGGTGCTTCTGGGAAATTTCTCTAAGGGAAGTTTGTCCTCCCTCAAAGAAAATCATAATTAAGAAAATGTAATACGGAAAATACATTTACAGTACTGTGCTATATTTATTGATACTGTAAGTTTACACTATCTGTTTACAAAATAAACCATCTGTCTGAAATGGTGGCAACCATGGCTACAGACCCCAACCTATGCTTCGTATCAAGCTGTTCACCTTTATCTTATAATGTCATGACTTTTCTCTGCTTCTTGGGAACACTTCTAGTATTACTAGTGGCACTTCGTATGGTCCCTTGGTGTTATTCAAGGTTTATGTATTGCACTCAACACGATGAAAAATATGTGAGAACGTGAGAGATCACTTTTTACTGCAATGCATGTTTTATAGCAGAGACAAACTGCTCACTCTGAGGTGATCAGCATCACCTGGCATTTTAAGTGGATACTTGCAACACTTGCGCTCACCACAACGGCAGCAGGAAGTGGCTATGTAATTATTACAGTGACACAGTACAGACAGCAGTTAATCTATGAAGCTATGATTTAATACTGCATCTTTACGTTTGTTTTCGTTTCTCTCAACTGCTAATGTCACCATGTACAGTCTCTAAGTATTTGTGTGCATAAATTTCTTATGTCTTAACTTTTTTTTTTTGAGTTGGGGGGGTCTCATTTTATCTCCCAGGCTGGAGTGCAGTAACACAATTATAGCTCACCACAGCCTCCACTGCCATGGGCTTAGGTGATCCTCCTGCCTCAGCCTCCCAAGTAGCTAGGACTACAGGCATGAGCCATCACACCTGGCTAATTTAAAATTTTTTTTCCGTAGAGATGAGTTCTCGCTATATTTCCCAGGTTGGTCTTGAACTCCTGGGCTCAAATGATCTTCCTGCCTCAGCCTCACAAAGTTCTGGGATTATAGGCGTGAGTCATCACACCTAGTCAATTATGACTTTTTATAATAGACTTGTATATTATTATGATACTGAATAATAAAATAGACCTGTATCTACATATATTTTACATATTCATGACATTCCTGACTTTTTCTTCATTTAAAAAATATTTCTAGGTTGCAGTTTTTCTTTTAGTTTCTTTAAATCATCACAAATCTCCAAAAAATTTTCCGATATATTTGTTGAAAAAAAATTCATGTATGAGTCAACCCCATGCTGACTTCAAAACCATGTTGTTCAAGGGTCAGTGGTCTGTATATTGCTATTTGCATTCTACAGATGAGGAAACTGAGGCTCAGTGATATCAAGTGTTTGTTTATAGGTTTATAGTTGCCAACAGGCTATTGGTCACCACTGTGTCCTCAGCGCCTGGCACATAGCAAGTAAGCAAGAAATATGTTCTGATGAATATACACATCTTCTGTTTTAGAGGACACTCTTTCCATGACCTCATCATATGTGCCACTTCCTTGACTTTTTAGGAAAGTGAAGGGAAAGAGAGGAGAAAGGAAAGCAGCTTTCATGATGCTGAGGAAGAGCCTTTGGCTGGGGCAATGTAGACATGGTGGACTCCTGTTGGTTTTGCTTCTTGCATTCCTTCACCCTTGCTGTATTTATAATCCCTTGATTTCCTCTTGGGGGTGCTTCAGATGACATTGGCTCTGTCTTTGACCCAGGGGTGGGAGATTAAACCAAGTGTGAACAATTAGAGGTTTTGAGTTCTTCTAGTCACAGTGATTGGTGTGATCAATCACAGAAATAGGCCTGTGATCAAGTTAGAACTAATGCAATGTGATAGCTCTTGAAATATACCTTTATGATGTAAAATTTGTAAACCAACAAAAAGTAGAAATAATAGTGTAGGAAATCTCCACAGATCCATCACCCAGATTCAACAATTACAAAAGTTTGGCCACACTTACTTCATCTTTCCCTTATTTCTCTATTTTTTGCTGAGGTTTCTTAAAGCAAACTCTGACATTTGTCATTTTATCCCTAAGTATTTTAGTTTGCATTTCTCAAATATAAAGACATTTTCCTAAATGACTACTTCAATGAGACTTTTGCTGAAAATACTGAGACAGTTTGAAATTTAAGCTTAGAAGAATGGAAGCTTGAAAATGCTGGAGGCACTGCATGGAGTCAGAGAATAAAGTCAAGGAGTGAAGTCAGAGTCTAGCACTTAGAAAGAAAAGAGTCCTGATGACATGACTGTGATCCCAGTTTAAAGTTTCCCTAAAGACCACATCAGTACATTGAATGAAGCAATACATTCTATATCTTGCTTAAGCCAGTTTGAGTAGGGTGGGTGCTCAGTTGTTTGCAACCAAAAAAAGTCTTCACTGATTCAGAAACCACTAAATTTTCTCCTGGGATGATGGTTTCTTCCCCTTACAATAATTTGTCTTGAAACCAGACCTCAGTCTGAAAGTACAAAAGTTATGGGAGCAGGAAAGTTTAACACGTTTCCATTTGTGTTCCTAAGCCACTTGACTTGAGGAAGACCCTGCTCCCACATTTGTGGGGTAAAGTTGGCAAAACTCAGCTTTAATTTCTTTTTTATGCATTTGTAGCTTCTTGAAGTCCCTTTTAAGCTTCTATTTTTTTTAACCAATTCATCATTTGGCAGGGATAATATAAACTGTATAATCATGGATGGGCATTAAATGATTGCCCTGAACTTGTATGCAAAAACGCTTTGTGCATATTTATTTTATTTTTTAATCATTATCTTTTAGTCAAGTCAGTCTGCCACCCAGGCTGGAGTGTAGCAGCATGATCATGGCTCATCACAGACTCAACCTCCTGAGCTCAGGCAATCCTTCTGCCTCGGCTTCCTAAGTAGCTGGGACTACAGGCACATGCCACCATGCCCTGCTACCTTCTTGATTTTTTTGTAGTGACAAGCTCTTGCTCTCTTGTCCAGGCTGGTGTTGAACTCCTGCGCTCAAGCAATCTTCCTGCCTTGGCCTCTTAAATTGTTGGGGTTGTAAGCATGAGTCACCCTGCCTGGCCTGTGCATATGTATGCAAGGATTTTTCTGGCTGTCATAGTCTCCATTAGGAAATCAAAATACTCTCATTCTCAGACCCATAAAATCTTAAGACTCAATGCCTTCTAGGTGTTATTAACTATTCAACTGTTCCAGTATTTAACCTTAAAATAATTTACCAGTCAGGTACGGTGACTATAACCCTAGCACTTTGGGAGGCTGAGGCTAAAGGATTGCCTGAGCCCATGGATTTGAGACCAGCCTGGCAACATGGTGAGATCTCGTCTCTACAACTAATCTAAAAAATTTTCTGGGTGTGGTGGTACATGTCTGTAGTTCCTGTTACTTGGAAGGCTGAGGCAGAAGGATCACCTGAGCCAGCAGGTTGAGGCTGTGGTGGCTGTGAGCAGTGTGACACTGCACTCCGGCCTAGGTGACAGAGTAAAACTCTGTCTTACTTTCTTACTCAAAAACAAAAGTGTAGCAGAGGAACCCACTAAAGTCCTAAGTATTGACTAGTTGCCTTAACAGTGTGAGTGGAGGATATTAAACTGCTGAACTTGAAACATGACTACGATCTACTTAACTATGGCTTTGCCCATGGCACTGGCATAAAAGTTGAAAGACCCCACTTTCAGTTGTGCCTCTGCTACTAACGTCCTGTGTGGATGTAGGCATGTCCATGGTTTTTCTGTGTGTCAGGTGTTGAATTGTGTCTCCCCTGGCCCCAAATTCTTACGTTCAACTCCTAACCCCTTGGAATGTGAGCTTATTTGGAAATGGTGTTGTTGCCGACATAAAGATGAGGTCATGCTGAAGTAGGAAGATGCCTTAATCCAATATGGCTGGTGCCCTTATAAAAGGGGGAAATTTGGACACACACACAGGGAGAACACCATGTGAATGTGAAGGCAGAGGCTGGGGTGAGGCAGCAGAAATCAAGGAATGCCGAAGATTGCTGGCAACCTCAGAAGCTGGGGAGAGTTGAGGAGCAGATTCTTTTCCTTCAGCCCTCAGAAGGGAGCCACCAGCTGACACTTTGACTTTGGGCTTCTAGCTTCCAATTATGAGACAATATATTTCTGTTATTCAAGCCACCCAGTCTGTGGCACTGTGATACAGCAGTCCTAGGGAACGAATGCACAGGACAAAGCAGACATGGAAATGCACCACTAGACTTGCTGTCCAGCTGCAGGGGGCATAGGCGGCAGAGAGTCCCAGCTGTCATCCCATCAGGGACACTCTCAGCTGCAGGGAGCCACCTTGCCCAAGGTTGTGCCCTTCCCGGGGAAGTCAGTGTCCACATCTGAGCCAGGCAGGGGTATAAAGGCCTGGCAATGTCAGACAAATGCGGGATAATTCTGATGGACCATATTTGTTCTAGAATGCTCCGTGGGACTGGCCGAGACTTTGCCAGACCAGCGTCACCAGCATCTCTCTCTGCCTAATCCTGCTTCCTCCTTCTTCCTTTTACAAGTGTTGATCCCTCGTAAGATGTCTTATACCCCAAACTTCATTTCAGTGCCTGCTTTTGAGCCCCCTAACTTGTGACACAGGGGCTTCAATATTCTCACCTGCAACCTGTGAAAATACCGGGCCCAGACTTTTGCACATGGTGGTCAGTTAACCATCACCAATGAAAGCTGAATCTCTGGTCATTTCCTTCCCCTACTACTGAATAAGGAAATGAGACCAAATAAAATGGCTTCCAATGCCATGGAGCAAAGCATCCTAAGAAATGCTGTCAGCCGCAGCCACTTGGTCTAGGGCTGGTTTTCTGGGCACACTAGGAGCTTGGATCACTGCAACTGACTGGCTCTTGTAGGCTGCTACAGCTGCCCTGGTGACTGACTGAATAGGAGACATTGTGTTGCTATGAAATTCTCTGCAATTTCTATAAGAACATAGTTGAATGGTGTTCCAGAGTAATCCTGCCTATTGTTAATCTTCTGTAGGAGCTCTGTGTTAGATCTGGGTGTGTTTTCAGATGACAAACATTGTGGTTAGGGGAATGGTGAAGTGTTTCACACTTTGAGAGGAAGGGAGTGCTAAGTTCTGTAGTTCATTTCATTTTATGGTGTGTGTGTATCAGAGAAGGGTAGGGGAGAAAGGAATATGTCAACAAATACATGTCTAAGTTTCTATCCACTGTCTTTGTAAAGATTCAATATCTGGCACGTGAGGCAGTCAGAAAGTGACAATCACTTTATCCATCCCCCAGTGCATGCTAAAAAAAAAAATGCCAATCAAGTACAAAATAGCTGACCTATTATGCAGCATTTAAGCTTGAATAAATGTCCAGTTCTCTGCTCCTATTACATTAATAGACAGGAAATGCCTGTCTTCTAAAAGCTTAATCACTTGTGGGTGCTTTTGGGAGACTTCATAACAAATGATGAATCAGGAAAAGATTTCTTAATTTCCTTTATTCCAACCTCTGCTCCATTGAAGAGGCCCCTGACAGCCTTCTGGGGGTTTGCCTGGTCTGGGTGGTTTGTGTGACATCTCCCCTCCCTTCTAATTTAGCAGTTTCAGATACTAGTATCATGTCATATCCATTTGGGGAATTTCTCCCTTGAAGGCTTTCTAATTAAATCTTCTTAAAAAAATTACATTTAATTATGGAGAGAGATTTTTTTGGTCCCAAAGACAGTAAATATTTCAGTCAAATTGGTGCAGAACTTATACCTTTTTCTCTCCCTTTCTTTTGCCCATTGAGATGGTGAAAAAAAATTCATAAAGAAGCTACATATTTTGTGTGTTTTCTTGATTATTTTGACAGGCTTTCAGAGGGCAGTGAGAAGTCGCAGGCTCATTTCTCAAGCTCCAGCTTCGATCAGATAACTATGTCTATTTAAACAGCCTTTTAAACTCATTATAAGCACAGCAACACTTCTTTCAAATGACCCTTCTGATGATCTAATCTCAAGAACTTGAAACATGCCCTTTAGTGTTATCTGATGGGTTTTTGTGGTTAGGCTGGGACCGGGCTGTCAGGAAGTTTAAACTCTTGCCTTGTCTCCTTTTGAGAGCCGGACTCACTTTTGTGACCTGTTTTGGAGTTGGAGACTGGAAACATTCATTTCCAAAGATTTAAAATCCTGGCTTTGAAGTCCAGCACACCTGGGCTTGCATCCCTGTGCTCTATCTGCTAGCGGTGTGACCTTTTGGGGCCTCAGCTTTCTCATCTGTAACATGGGATTAATAATTCCTACCCTCTGGGGTTGTGGTGAGAATTCAATCAATGAGTTAATGCATGTGAATGCTCTGAGCAACATTATCCCTTGGAAAATGGCTCTGAGATAGAGAGGAGCATGCAGAGTGTTTATTAAGGAGAGTTCTTGGGCTCCACCCCAGTAGAAGGGAGGAGAAGGAAGCGGGAGAGAGAAGAGGGAGTGACCAAGTTGCACGTGGGCCCAGTGATTGCTTGAGCTGAGCCCCCTGGGGAGCTCTGAAGCTAAGAGTGGACCCCCGGGGGTGGATGTTATGAGTTGGTTCAAGATGGTCCTGTCTGCAGGACTGATACTCTCTGTATCAGTCAATCATTGGTGCGGGCCATGCGGGGGCAAGTGACTTTGGGCAAGATGGCTCTCCAGCTGGGGTAGTGTGTTCTTCGTCAAGACCCTTGGTAGATGTTGGCCGCAGCTGCTATTGAAAGTATTAAAAGGAGATTGGACTTCAGGAATGTTTTTCTCTTCTGTAAAATGCAGAGCTTTGCCTGAGCTGGACATTGCGTTATCTCCATCAATTCAGTCATTCATCTTAATGAATATGCATTGAGCTGCTTCTGCAATGAGCCAGGCACCAGCCTAGGCTCTGGGATACCACTCTTTGCTCTCATGGGTCACACATTTGAGATGAGAGCCTCATGTTCTGCAAGTTTTGAACATGAGTCTGTGCTATAGGCAAGGACACAAGCTCTGAACAGATTCACACACCCACCCACACACACACAGCTGTATACAAACCTGTACACACCTACACACACATCCACACATCTATACAAACACCCACACACCTTCCCTGTGCATGTACCTGCACGTACCTACATATCTGCACACACATGCTTGCATGTGCATACACACACACTCACATACACTAGCACGCACATACACACGTATATAGCATCAAGTGTTGTTGTGAGGTATGTCAGCTGGGCCTTCTGAAAAGCAGATACTGATTTAGGGACGCAAGAGGTTAATTGGGGGCCAATGCCCATGAAAGATAAAGCAGGACGGGCAGGGGAAACCTTCGGGCCATGTTGCAGATTTGATGAAGTCTTGGCCAACCCAGCGGGGGATCTCCCTTCAAAGATGGCTTCTTGGAGGAGTCTTACATTGGGCAGAAGTGACATGGCCCTCGTCCCCCCACCATGTCCAGTCATGGGCTGTGGCTGCCTGGGAAGAAGCTGGCCTTGGCTAGAATGTTGCTGCAGATATGGAAGCTTCTTCTCCCAGTGGGAAGATACTCTTGAAGGAATTTCAAGCAGCACATCTCTGCGGCTGCCACGTGAGGATTAAAGGTGTTGTAGATATGTAAATGGATCTCAGCGCGGATTGGACATGGTAGATATGGAGAAGGACCATGGTGACTTTTCCTTCTCTTCTCCCTTTCTCTCTTCTGTTTCAGAATGTGTAGCAAAGAACAGGAGAACATGAAAGGTCATGTGGCATCAGGTGGCTCTGCTAATAATATCATCATCACATTAATCTATTGAACGTTTATTAAATGACAGCCACTGTACCAAGCAATTTACATGCATGGTCTCCTTGAATCTACACAACTCTCTGAATTAGTAACCTTATTATCCCTTTAGGCAGATAAGGAAAATGAGCCTCCATGGGAGATGTCACTTGCCCAAGGATGGACTGCATATATGACAGCAGTTCCATAATACCATGTTTTTACCGTACTTTTTCTACAATTAGATGTGTTTAGATACCCCAGTCCTCACCATTGTGTTACATTTGCCCTCAGTTTCAGTACAGTCACATGCTATTCAGGCTTATAGCCTGGGAATAGGCTCTACCATCTAGGCTCGAGTATACTTTATGATGATCACACAGAGATAAAATCACCTGCAACACATTTTTCAGGCTGTATCCCCACTCTTTCACAATGCGTGATGGTATATGTCAAATATTAGTCCAAGCTCCCAAACGAGAAACCCTTCTCTGCCTGTCATCCACAGCCCTGGCTGTCACAGAGCAGAGATAAAGCCTCGGGAAGATTGCCCAAGGGGAAAACAAGATTTGAGAGCGCAGTATTGATGATCTGGGTTGATAGCAAAAATGGCCAATGGCCTGATTCTCTGAAAGGCTGAGGGCCTCAGTTTGCTCTGGGTGGCCAGGAGGCTTGCGAACTCCACTGGGACCCTCAAAGCGCTTTGCAGGGAAGCCAATAGAAACAAGGGGAAAGGCATGGGGAGTTCTCCAAGACAGAACCTTAGAAACTTCTTTTTGAGTGTGTGCCAGTCTCTAAGGAGAACACAAACTGGATTGTCTTCTTGCCTCCCTAGTTAAACCGAGTGGGAAAAAAAAATCTCTTTTAGATTAAGAAAAAAAAAAAAAAGGCTGGAAGTGCTCTGGGCAGAGGTTTGGAATCTGCTGAGCTCTTGCCTGTTGGAGTCAGGATTTCAGAGGGAGGGCATGCCTTCGTCACTGCCATGTCAGTGGAGGCTAATTGCTTTCTGAGTTTGTGCCTGACAGGGTTTGGAATAGAGAATGACACTTTGCACTCAGGCCTGCCAGAGAGTAGGTGTTCAGGATTTCGGATTCTCTAGACAGTGGTGTGGGGAACCAGCCTGGCTTCCTGGTACCCTGCCCTCCCTCCCTCCTTTAATCCTCAGTTCTGACCTTCTCATTACCCACCCTGATTAAATACCTTCAATGGCTCCCCATTGCTGTTAGGATGAAATTTAGACTGCTCGGTGGGACCCACTAGGACCCAGCTGTAACCTACTTTATTATTTGTACTGCACTGTGCCCATTTGGGAGACTAAGTTATGACAACTAAAATTTCCCATCATTCCTTGGGAGAATGTCCTAAGACATATTCCTAAACATGTGTTGCCCTTTACTGGCCTCCTTGACATTGCCTAGGTTATTCCCTCTGCCTGGAAAGCCTTTATCCCTCTTCTATACCTCGAAAACTCCTACACATCCTTCAAAGTCCATTTCAAACTTATCTCGACTTTGACTCCTTTCACCTAGGGTTTTTGAACCTTGGCACATTTGGGGCTGGACATTTCTCTTTCTCCCTTTCTTTTCTTTCTTTCTTTCTCCCTCCCTCCCTTCCTTCCTTCCTTCCTTCCTTCCTTCCTTCCTTCCCTCTTTCCTTCCTTCTTTTGTTTCATTCTTGGTAGAGACAAAGGTCTCGCTTTGTTGTCCAGGCTGATCATGAACTCCTGGCCTCAAGCAATTCTCGGCCTCCCAAAGTTCTGGGATTACAGGCGTGAACCACCATGCCTGGCTGGGGTTGGACACTTCTTAGTTGTGGAGGCTTTCCTGGACATTGCAATATGTTTAATAGCATCCCTGGCCTCTATCCACTAAATGTCACAACCCCCCCCAATGAGTTGTGACAACTAAAATTTCCTCCAGACATTGTCCAATATCCCCTGGGGAGCGAAGTCGCCTGTTTGAGAGCTGTGTTTAGCCAGCATTTAGCAGCTTCTTCCATATCTGTCTTCTTACCTTGTCTCATTGTGCTATACTTGCTTGCTTATCTGTCTGTCCCTCACCAGACTAGAAGCTCCTTCAGGTTGGGACTCTTATCTTTTTCACCTCTGTGTCCTCTGTTCCTTGCCTTGACCTGGCACATGGTCAATGTGGTATAAATATTTGTTGAACACATGAAGAAATGAGATGTGGAGTTTGGGGATGGCCATTGTCTAGAAATGTGTTTCTTCATAAAGCCAAGGTCAGTCACTTACCCTTGGGGTAAGAACAGTGACCACCTCATGGGGTTGTGCAGATTGAATGACTTAAAGTTTTTTTTGATTGTTTGTTTTTTGAGTTGGAGTCTCACTTTCTCGCCCAGACTGAAGTGCAGTGGCCGCTCCCAGCCACCGCAGCCTCCACCTCCTGGGCTCTGGCGATCCTTCCGCCTCAGCCTTCCGGGTAGCTGGAATTACAGGCGCATGCTACCACGCCCAGCTAATTTTTTGATTTATTGTAGAGAGGAGGTCTCGCCAAGTTGCCCAGGTGGGTCTCGAACCCGTGGGCTCAGGCAATCCACTCACCTCAGCCTCCCAAAGGCGCAGGATTACAGGCTGAGCCACCGAGCCCAGCTTGATTTAAAGATTTAAAGCTGTCAGAGCAGGGCCTGACATATAGTAGGTGCTTAATATATGCTGGCTACTGCTGCCATTGGCATTTTTCTTGCTCTTCAGGCCTGTCTCTTTCAGAAAGGCTGACAATTTTAGGGTCATAAATGGTGGGATAGGTGGACATGGTGGGGAGAGTCCTCTTGAGGCTCAACACATACATTTAGGCTACTTAAGGCTGGGTGCAGTAGCTCACACCTGAAATCCCAACACTGTCAGAGGCTGAGGTGGGAGGATTGCTTGAGCGCAGATGTTGGAGATCAGCCTACACAATATTGCGAGACCTTGTCTTGGTGCCACAAAAAATAAAAAAATTAGCTAGGCATGGTGGCGCATGCCTATAGTTCCAGTTACTTGGGAGGCTGAGGCAGAAAGATTGCCTGAGTCCAGGAGGTCGAGGCTGTGATGAGCCATGATTGTACCACTGCACTCCAGCCTGAGCAACTCCAACTCCAAAAAAAAAAAAAGTAGGCAATTTAAAAGAAAGTCATTCTTGGTAGCTCACACCTGTAATCTCAGCATTTTGGGAAGCTGAGGCAGGAAGATTGCTTGAGCACAGGAGTTCAAGACCAGCCTGGGCAACATAGCAAAACCCCATTTCTACAAAAGTTAAAATAAAAAATTAGCCAGTTATGGTGGCAGGCACCTCTAGTTCCAGCTATTCTGGAGGCTGAGGCAGGAGGATGACTTGAGTCCAGGAGGTCGAGACAGCAGTGAGCTATGATCATGCCATTTCACTTCAGCTTGGGCAGTAGACTGAGATCCTGTTCCCAAGCAAAACAAAACAAAGAAGAAAGTCCTTTATAAAGAGAGTTGTACATGGATAACATGCTAAGAGATATTATATATATATCATAGGTAAGGATGAGGACTCTGAGCCAGACCACCTGGGTTGGAATCTTGAGTTCATGACGTTCTTTTAGCCTCAGTTTCCTCATCTGTAAAATGGGGCATAATAATAGTGTCTATCTCATAGGACTAGTGTGAGGTTGGAATGAGTTAACATATATAAACTGGCACATAGTAAGACTCTATAGGTCTATCACAATCATCATTATTATTACAAATTTTAGATGTGTTCTTGAATAATAGCTCCAAAATGGATCCTCCCCAAAGGAAAGACGGGGAGTGTTTGGATGGCATGGACATGCCACTACTTCTTATTTTAATCTCAGGCAAACATGGCTAGTTGATCATGCAGTTCTTTTTCCCCTGAGCCACAGAACCACACTGTGGGCATCATTGTCCACAGGGGTGTCTGGAAGGCACTCTGTTCTAGGGGGAAGGCACACTAGGCCAGGAGTTAATGGCATGAAGAATAGTCTCCCTGGATCTTAGGACTGAATTTGCTACTGCCCCATCTCCAGCCATGGTTCCTGGGACACTGACAAGTAAGACCTCTCTGAAATGTCAGTGCCAGGTCAGGGAAGCCAAAACGACAAGTTCCCAAATCCACATGCAGGACTACTTAAAGTGTGGTCCATGGACCGGTGCTGGTCCACAATCTGTTACTGGTCTGTGAGGTGTTAAGTACAGAAATTGAGAGTATGTTGGTTTCCTGAAGCTGCTGCAATAAATTACCATGAACTGGGTGACTTCAAACAACAGAATATTATTCTTTTGCAGTTCTGGAGGCCAGAAGTCTGAAATCGAGTGGAAGTCAGAGCCATACAACCTCTGAGACTGGGTAGAACTCTTCCTCGTTTCTTGTAGCTGCTGGTGGGGCCTGGCAATCTTTGGCATTCCTTGTCTTGTGGCTGTATCTCTGCCCTTATTGTCCCAGGGTCTTCTTCCCTGTGTATATCTCCGTGTGTTCTTTCCTCTTCTTATAAGGACACCAGTTATTGGATTTAGGGCCCACTCTGATCCAGGAAGACTCCATCTTAACCAATGACAACTGCAGAGACCCTATTTCTGAGTAAGGTCATGTTTTGAAGTTCCTGGTGGACATGCATTTTGCAGGAGACGCTACTCAACCCATTACAGGGGGCAAGCATTTTCTAGACCACACTCTGAATAGCACTTGGATGGTTCTACCCTCTGCCACCTCCACTGCATGAGAATAGAGGTGGGGGGAGGGACCTCCTGGAAGGTGAGTGATGTTTGTTGTCTGGGAGCCACATTACCTCCATCTCAATCAGAAAGAACAGATGAGTCACTGGTGATTGTGTGCTGAACAAATTAAACCTGTCCTGCCACCGCAGAGCAGTTTGGCCAACTTCAAGCTGAACTTGTGCCCGTATCATTCATTTCATAATCCTAATTGTGGCTTGCATTTCCCTGATGCCTTCAGGCCCAAAGGCTCACAACAGATCTGCATATCTAGGTATTTGGTTTTCTCTCTTTTTTTCCTAATGAATAATTTTCTAATGAAAGCGAAGTAGGGTCACAGTATGAGGTAAATGCATACGTTAAGGAGAAGAAGCCAGAATAAACAGACTTTGCAGGATCCCCTGGTGTTCTTTCCTGGGGAGCAGTTTGTAGTTGTTAATGAACTTGAATAGGTTTGCTTGACAGCAGAGAGGTCTCAGAGAATGTCCAGGACAGCTTTGAAGATGCGACTGAGGAACTCTTATTTCTTTTCTGCCAGCCCTGCCTCCTCAAGAGGGCACCCAGCCTGTGAGTAAAATGAGAAATCTGCAGGTTACATAATGTTGCTGATGGTGGTGGTAGGAATTAGGCCTGTTTTTTGAGCATCCACATCAGCCAGCTGCTCACTAAATTTTAAATCAATGTTGTGAGGTGCATATTTCTTTTTATTCTTTTTAAAATTTGGGGGGTTGTTTTAAAAATATTTTAGGATTAGGTATACAAGTGGTCATCATATAGGGAAAGTTTGGTCCTCCCTCTGGTCCCCACTTTGCCTGGTTGAGATCAGGTACTCTTATTGATGTTGTGTCCCCCCCCACCCTCACCGCCCCACCACCACCCTGGCAGTGTGCTGCTACTGCCAATCCCTTTCTTATAGTATTATGGTAGATGTTTAGGGTCCTCTTATGAGTGAGAACATGTGGCACTCAGTTCTTCGTTTCTGTGATAGATCACTGAGCATGATAGATTCTAAATCCATCCAAGTTGCTGTGAAGTCCATCTTTATGGCTGTGTAATATTCCATTGTGTATATATGCCACATTTTTTTAATCCAGTGTCAGGTGTATATTTCTATCATCCCTTTTTCAGTGGAGGAAACGGAGGCTCAGAGAAGTGATGTCATTTGCTTAAAGTCACATAGGGAGTCATCGTCTGAGCCAGGGTTGGAACTCGTGCCTGCGGTTGAGCCCCTTGTGTCTGCCTAGAACAAGGAACATTGCTCAGAGTTTAGGAAGGTCATCTGAGCCTCTCCTGTCTCCATGTGAGACGATGGTGCCACCCTGAGGAAATGCAGAGTTGGCTACTATGTGCTTCCATGAAAGTAGTTGTGGTTTATTGGGCTCTGGATCTGATCTGGGTTCAAATTCTGACTAAACTACTTACCCACTGTCCTTGGCTCTGTTCTCATCACAGGGGGACTCACCCCTACAGGCTGCATTTTCCAGACTCCTTGTCAGCTGGCTTCCTGCTGGGTTCGGCCAATGGAAGACCATGGCATTAGATGAGAAGGCAGAAGGAGGGGCAGAAATCAGAGCATTCCTCCTCTCCCTTTGCTTCTGGAAGCTTGGTTGACTTCTCCAAGTTTCCAGCTTCTATCAGGTTACACTGGCCCCAGGGCTCTAGGAGTCCTACTTCCTCTCTTTTGTCCCTCCAGCCTAGGGGTAGTAACAGCTTTCTGTTGTTGCTAAACTCTGGGTGGCCTACCATCCTCTGATGGCTCAGCAAACTCCTCACCCATGTCACCAATCCCCTGCATTAAATTCTGTCTGCTGCAAATACTCGAAATTCTGTCTGATTTCTTGATTCCATACTGACTGAGGCACCAGGTGAGTGACTTCATTTCTCTGAGCCTCAATTTCCCTATCTGAAAAATGAGGATAATAATAGTGCCAACCACCTAAGATATTGTGAGGATCAGATGAGTTAATTTTAGCTAAACCTTTGGCTCAGTTTCTAGCATGTAATAAAAATGGTTTTCCCAGCTTAGAGACCCCAGGCATGCATTTCCCGCAACAATTTAAGCAGCATAATGCATTCTATAGTTAGCCAGAGAGTCTTATTTTGTTTCACTTTTTTGAAAAGCGTTGGTGCTGGATATGCATATTAATGAATATCGCCAGAAAAACACATTCCAGTGACTCAGCTTGGGGGCTTAGTCTACCAGCGTCTGCCCCTCTCTCTTCTTCTCTCTTCCACCTCATAGAAGGGGCCAACCAGCCCCTATCCTCAGCACCATGCACAGCCAGGTGAATGCAGAGAAAGTGCTGAACTTTGGAACTTCATGGGACTCCCAAAAGCCTGAGTATCATCATGAAACATAAGCTCATCTTAGAAATCTCTTTCATACAAGCTTCAGTTACTGATGCCAAATGTCAACATATCAGATTGTTGGCTAATTTTAGCCTTCTCACGGACTGTCTTGCAGACATGTAATTAACACCACAGTTCAGGAGCAATTTAGGCGTATCTCTCCTTTGCATTGTGATCTTGAGACCTTGACCATCAGTTCTGAGGTTCAGAGTTTTAAAGTACCATCTACATGTGTGATGTCTCCTGTTCCTCCACATTTCTGGGGGCGCTTGTCCCTTGAAAGTCAAAATAAAAGTGTTCCAAGCTCCCATCCCACAGATTATAGGAAGCCCAGTGCCTTTTTGCACATATCTGGGCACTCTCAGCGGGCTTCTGAATTCCTGGTCACTTCTCAAGTGGAATCCCAGGTGGACTCATGGGGTGTCTTTCTTCCTGAAACTGTTGTCTCCTCTTTGCCTTAATTTAAACATTTCCCTCTTGCATCATCAAAATAGGCAACTTCTGTGTAGCAGACTTTACTGAAGGCTTGGAGATGGCTGAACTGGACCATCGCTCAAGACAGAACAAGAAACAAGTTACAGTGGAATCATCGACACTGCTAATTTCCTCAGCCACTCCCCCTACAGGAATTTTCTCATCCATAGTCTTTCTTCTTGGGCTCCTATGTGCCACCATGTTGCTAGGTCTCCTCGCTTCCTTGATCTCTCTCATTCCAGTCTGCTTCTTCTCCTTCACTAGTGACCTATCAACTTCCAAACTCCCAATGTACACTGCTTTTGTATTGAGGGTGAAAAACGGTTATTTCCCCCCAATGGAATTCCTTGTAGACATAGAGCTGTCTTTGTTTAGAAGACTGTTTTGATGACAGTTTGGGGAGAAAGTGAGCTTTCTGCCCCCATGCCTCATTCCAAAGCTTCTAAAGAGAGTGGAAGGGGACAGGGAGAAGGGGAGAAGGAAGGCCTCAGCAAGTTGGAGAGAGGCCTGTACGAGACAGAGTGGCACATGTAAGAGGCCATGTTTGCTCATTTCTGCTTGCCAGAATAATTTCACAAGCCCCTGACTCTGTGATGATGTATCTGCTGCTCTGCGGAAAGATTCTTGGAAGACAAAACAGGATAGAGCACACAGAATCTCATGTCTCTTGCCTGAGTCATTATATTCCTTTTTTTTTGAGTTGGAGTCTCACTCTGTCTCCCACACTGGAGTGCAGTGGCCGCTCCTGGCCACCGCAGCCTCCACCTGCTGGGCTCCGGCGGTCCTTCCGCTTCAGCCTTCCAAGTAGCTGGAACTACAGACGCGCACTACCATGCCCAGCTAATTTTTGACTTATTGTAGATATGAGGTCTCGCCAAGTTGCCCAGGCGGGTCTCGAACCCGCGGACTCAGGCAATCCACTCACCTCAGCCTCCCAAAGCGCTGAGATTCATTATATTCCTTAAAAGTTACATGTCCTGCTGGGCATGGTGGCTCATGCCTGTAATTCAGCCTGGGCAACATAATGAGACCTCACATCTATCAAAAAAAACCCCATCCCCCCCAAACAACAACAACAACAAACTAGTCAGGCATGGTGGTGCGTGCCTGTAATCTCAGCTACTAGGGAGGCTGAGGCGGAAAGATTGCCTGAGCCCATGGAAGTTGAGGATGTGGTGAGCCATGATGGTATTATTGTACTCCAGTCTGGGCAACAGAATGAGACCCCAACTCAAAAAAAAAAAAAAAAAAAAAATATATATATATATATATATATATATAAATGACTCGAGGCTTTGCTTTTTCCTACATAGACAGTAACTTCTGGCAGGGTTAGTTATTAAGCCTCTGTAATTTGTAACCAGATGTACTCTTACACCTAAACTTTGATGTGATTTTGCATGTACTAAAATCTTCACCACCTGTACAGAAGCAGTGGGATAAGATACCATGGATTTAGAGAACCCCTCCAAAGGACTGCTTCCAGGCTAGAGATCTCAGTCTATCATCCTCAGTAAGACTTCTGAATACAATGAAATTTAATTCTTTAAAAGCTTGATTTTTTTTCTGTAGCTGATGCCTGGGAGAGTTGAAAGTCCCAGTGAAATCCCAATAGATATTTTGAAATTGATGATATCTACAGTGGCCACCAACCATTGCTCATGTTGCTATGATGTACATATCTCTTTGGGCCCCCCGTGGAATATTCAGTCAAAGATGCCATTGTTTAGACATTCTTGTTGTGGGTAGATTCTCTTGGAAAACTGAAGAGGAAATGCTGTGTGCATCTGAAGAAGCATCTATGGTACCAGGAGCCAGGGTACTGAGAGGGCTGTGAGGATATCAGCCTCTGGAACATGTGAAAATCTAGAGACAATAATGTTCTGGGATGTTCTGGAATGTGCAGAAGTCTAGGGATGAGATTTGGACTACTTTAAACAGTGAGACTGATGAAAACTAAGGTCACAGCAGGAAACAGTTGTCCTTCCCAGACCGGGTTATTTGAGGATATATATATTTTTTGAGTTGGAGTCTCACTCTGTTGCCCAGGATGGAGTGTAGTGGCATGATCCTGGCTCACCACAGCCTTGACCTACTGGCCTCAGGAGATCCTTCCACCTCAGCCTCCCGAGTCACTGGGACTACAAGTACGCAACACCAACCCAGCTAGTTTTTTTATTTTTTGTAGAGACAAGGTCATGATATTTTACCCAGACCAGCATCAAATTCCTGGGCTCAAGCAATCCTCCCACCTTGGCCTCCTAAAGTCCTGGGGTTATAGGCATGAGCCATTGCACCCAACCGAGGAGAATTTAATCCAGAGCTATTTCCAGAACTGTGAGCCGAGTTCAGGGAAACCAACAGGAAATAGTGCTGTATCCTGAGACTACATTATCAGTGGGAGTTATGCTTCCTGGTCTGAAGGAGAAAGTCAAGTTCATTGCTGGGTAAATGCTGCTCCTGACATCCCAGTGCCATGAGGTTCAAGGGGGCTGTGAGAAGGCACATTGCCTGGGTGTTAGTTTCTTCTGGTTGCTATAAAAAATCAGTGACTGAAAACAATACATATTTATGATCTTATTGCTGTCAAGGTCAGAAGTCCAGAATGGGTCTCATGAGGCCAAAATCTAGGTGCTGGCAGGGCTGTGTTCCTTCCAGGAGCTCTGGGGGGAATCTGTGTCCTTGCCTTTCCCAGCTTCCAGCGGCTGCCTGCGTTCCTTGGCTCGTGGCCCCCCAGCAATCTTACCCCTCCAGCTCCTGCTTCTATTCTCAATGTCCTGCTTCCCAGCCCCCTTGGCCTTTCTCTTATTAAGACTCTTGTGATGACACCTAGGGCTCACTGGATCAAGGATCATCTCATCTCATCTCTTGCAAATCACATCTTGCAAAGTCTCTTTGGCCGTGTAAGATGGCACAGTCACAGGCTCTGGGGATCAGGATGTGGACATCTTGCAGGTGGCAGGGAGAGTGGCGATATTCTGCCTATCACAGTGTGGAAGACACCAGGCCCCCATTCACACTGGTTCCCCCTGGGCAGACCCACCACAGCACTGGGTGGGTCCTGACTATAGATGTGCTACTGGGCATCAAGCATCCCTCCTGTGATGTTAGTTTCTCTTTTTTATTTTTCTTTCTTTTTTGAGGCTGGGTCTTACTCTGTCACCCAGGCTGGAGTGCAGTGGCATGATCACAGCTTACTGCAGTCTTGAACTCCTAGGCTCAAGTGATCGTGATCCTCTTGCCTCAGCCTCTGGAGTTGCTGGGACTACAGGCATGCATTACCATGCCCAGCTAATTTTTTAATTTTTTTGTTTGTTTGTAGAGACAAGGTCTTACTATATTGCCCAGGCTGGTCTCAAATTCCTGAGCTCAAGCAATTCTTCTGCCTCGGCCTTCCATAGTACTGGGATTATAGGAACAAGTCACTGCACCCAGCTAGTGATGTTAATTTCATACAATTTTTTATGTAAGGGTTTCCTCCTATGCCTGGTGGTACCCACCATGTTTATAAGCATGCCTGCTCTTCAGCTATGGTAGATATGGTAAGATGCTAGCAGCAAAGACAACAAACTATTCTTTGTATACTCCTAGCAACCTCACAGGGAATCACACCCTGGAGCTTCTTAATACATTTTGTGGCTCAACTATCAGTCTGCTCACAGGGCTGTTTTGGGTAGTTGAGCTGAGTGAAGTACATCCTGAAAATGAATTTGGGTTCCCCCCTCCAAGGGCAATAGGGAGCCACCGAAGTTGTTAGGTAAGAGCATGACAAGATTTGTGGTAAGAAATGGGAAAGGATTTGATATTTTAGTAAGAAGAGGCTTTGGACAAAGGCATAAAGATGGGAATTTTTAAAATGCCGGTTTGGGAACTGGTGAGATTTCATGGGGAGATGTGCGCAATATTTTTTCCTGGTTGACCTCTATCCACACTTTATAATAACTGCACATGCCGGCTTTCACAGTCAGACTCTGAACCTGATTATCTTTGTGACCCCCCACAGTGTCTAGCACTGACTTGGCACATAGTAGGTGTTAATTACAATTTTGGTGAGTCATACTGTGCTTGGCAAGCCTCTTGACCTTGACTGCTCTAGGCTTCGGTTTTCCACTTGTAAAACAAAAGGTGAGAATAGGACCCTCACAACTCTGACTCAGTGGTATTTAAAATCGTATTTCTTTTTTGTAGAGGACATTTTTCAGGGAGACACATATTAGGGAGGGAAGTTGGACCAGAGGACTCTAAGAATCTCACATAGCTCTGAGACATTTAGATTTATAGCTGCCTCTGACATGACCAAGCATTCTTGGGCCTTGTTGTGGGTTTTCTCATCAAATCTTTGCCATAAACCTATGAGGAAAGGCACTGTTATTGTCCTTATTTTATGGATGAGGAAACTGAGGCTCAGAGTGTCATGTGGCTTGTCCAAGATCACCCATATAGCAGGTAGCAGAGCTGGGATTTGAACACAGTTTCCCTGACTCCAGAAACCAGCTCTTACTCTCTGCTTTGATGTTTAGATTCTTCTTCCAGTTTTTTTTAAACTTCTAAGGAACTCAGTGTGCGTATCCTGGGCGGAGGAACAGGGAGAAGACATTCTCTTAGCCATAGTTTAGTTTTCAAAATTCGGAAATGTATCATCTCTATAACATTATAATCCACAAACCATTTTCAAAATTTGCCAACTATCTCAGTAATATCATTTTTATTCTTTAATAGCCAATCCAGGATTCCACATTGCGTTGAGTGGTCATGTCTTCTCAACCTCCTTTAATCTTGACTTTAACATCTTTGAACTGTTCAGGCCTGTTGTTTTGTAGGATGTCCCTCAATTTGGGCTTTCAGTTTAGACTCAGGTTGTGCACTTCTGGCAGGAACAATGCAGAAATGATTCTGAATTCCCCTTGGTGTATCTTATCTGGGGTCACCTGCTGTTGGCTTGTCTTATTTCTGGTGAGGCTGATCACTGACAGTTCACAGGTTTCTCCACTGTAAAGATACCATTTCCCCTTTTGTTTTTGTTTTTTTTAGTTGGAGTCTCACTCTGTTGCCCAGGCTGGAGTGGAGTGGCACGATCACAGCCACCCCAGTGTTGACCTGCTGGGCTCAGGCAACCCTTCCACCTCAGTCTTCCAAGTAGCCAGAGCTACAGGTGTACGCTACCATGCCTGACTAATTTTTTCATTTTTATCATAGGGATGAGGTCTTGCCAAGTTGTCCAGGCTGGTCTCGAACCTGTGGGCTCAGGTAATCCTTGACTTCCCAAAGTGTGGGATTATAGGCTTGAGCCACCATGCTTGGCCCCACAGTTTCCCTCTTTATAATGAGTAAGTAATTTGGGGGGGAGATACTTTGAGATGAGTAAATATCGTGCTATTCATCAAACTCCCACCCTTTTGTTTTAGCGTCCACCGAAGGTCTTCCAATGCCATTTTTCCCGCCACAGTTCTGAGTACAGAGCTTCTCTTCTCCACTCTCCACATTTATTCATTGATTCACATTTATTTCTAGTGACATGGACTTGTGGATCCATTCTTGTCTGTGCGTGTTGATCTCCCACCAATTTGTTTTTTGGCAGGTGAGTTCCCACTTCCTCATTTATTCCCAGCATAAATCCAGTTCATCTTTTCATTCTTTGAAAATCCAAAGGCTTCAACTGCCTGGAAATCATCAGGTTTAGCTAGAAGGAGCCAATTCACAGGCCTCTGCCCCAGGGAGGAGGGAGAGGAACGTGTGTTTGGGGATTTTTTAGAATTCATCACTAAGTCCCTGGGGGAGCTCGAGCTTATTCCAGTAGCCTCAGGGACACAGGCTGCTCACTCCCCCTGCATTGTGGGGTAGGGGGAGGTGGCCACCCTCCTCTAGGCTTTCCTGGTGGTGGCATTCCTACATGCCAGTCTCTCTGGTCTGGAACTTTGTGGTTGTGGAACTGTAGATGCCTCTTCAAGAGGCACAGACATTTATAAACTTCCCCAGGGAAATCCAAGAAGGTCATTTCAGACTCACTCTGCAGTTTTCTCTTCTTAAAGAGTTAATCCAGATGAAGTTAGATTCCCATGCAGCCTGTTCTTCCAGGTCAGAGTACTCATTCATTACACATATTTTTCTTTCCACCTCTCTCTCCATCCTTTCCTCCCTCCCTTCCTCCCTCTCGCCTTTCCTTTGACAAAGTTATGCTCTTGAACACCTACTATGTGTTCATTCCTGAGCAAGACAGACACAAACTGCTCTCCAACTCTCCCGTGGCAAACATGCATTAAACAATGTCACAATTGCTAGTGTGACCACACACTTTGACAGGTGCCGCGACAGAATGTCAGAGGAGGGAAGTACATGTTCGTGTTACCAAAGGAGAAACTGAGGTACAGACGCCACGCCACCACCCAGAGTCAGAGAGGGTTTGGAAGTCCCTTTGAATACCCACCTTGCCCCCCATCACTCAGCCCAAGTCTTAGGTGTTGGAGGAACAGACCTCACTACCAGCACGGCCCAGCCGAGCACAGGGTTGTTCTCTGGCTAATTAACAATGCCCTTCCTGTGCAGGATGAATTGCTGAGACTTGTAGGAGATCAAATATTTACCCTCTTCACCAACCAAAGAGTCAACTTAAATGAAATGAGGATATCTGTATCCCAAGCAAAAATAAGGCCTGTGTGAACTGTAGAATCAAGGGCCAGCAGCTCTGCAGAAGCTATCTCATCTTGTTGTCTCTGCCAGTTCTCTCTGCTCCGTGTGCTGTTTCTCTCGTTTTATCTTTGTCTGGCTCTGACAGTTTCTCTGCCTCATATCCACTCCATCTCTCTTCTGCCAGTTTCTGTGCCCCTGTTTCAGTCTCTCTCTCACCTCTCACCCCCTTCCTTCCTCAGCCTCCCTCTCTGTGTTCCACCCAGACTCAATTGCTTGAAGTGTTCCTGGGGTGTTAACCTCTTCTACCCTCCTAGCTTTTGCACATGTCATTTTGCCTTCCAGGAGCAGTGATGTTCCTACATGTCTACCCATCATGTTCATCCTTCAGGCCTGAGTTTATTTGTTTTTTTCCTCTCTTTATTTCATTGGCTTTGGGGGGTACAAATAGTTCTTGGTTACGTGAAGTCATTATAGCAGCGAAGAACCCTGGGCTTTAAG
This sequence comes from Carlito syrichta, assembly GCF_000164805.1. NCBI lineage: Eukaryota > Metazoa > Chordata > Mammalia > Primates > Tarsiidae > Carlito > Carlito syrichta. Next base: position 318,225 of record NW_007249662.1, on the reverse strand, counting down.
TGTACCCATCACCCTCATGGGTCTGAGTTTAAATGTCACCTTAGACTTTGAGAAGCCTAAACCCCATGAGGGCATCGAATTTGGAGTCTTTTCTTCATGGCTTGCTATGGTCTTAATGTTTGTGAACGCTCCTCTCCCCACCAACCAAGATTTCTATGTTGAAATCCTAACCACCCCACCCCAAGGTGATGGAAATAGGAAGTAGGGTCTTTGGGAGGTGGTTAGGTCATGGGAGTGGGGCTCTCATGAATGGAATTAGTGCCCTTATGAAAGAGGTCTTAGTGAGATCCTTTGTGCTTCTGCCATGTGAGGACTCAGTGAAAAGATGGCCATCTATGAACCAGGAAACAGGTTCTCGCTAGACACCAAATCTGCTGGTGCCTTGATCTTGGACTTCCCAGCTTCCAGAACTATGAAAAATAAATTGATGTTGTTTATAAGCTACCTGGGTTATGGTATTTTGTTACAGCAGCCTGAGTGGACTAAGACACTGCTGTATCCTTAGTGCCTTTTAATGAGATTTCTATGGCAATAACTTATTTGCTGATTGAATCTGTGGCCTCCAGAACAATGCCTGGCACGTAGCAAGTGCTCAGTAATATTTGTTGAATGAATAAGTGAACCAATAGACCTGTTCTGATCTCCCCAAGTCTGCTCTGCACCCCCATGACATTTGTCCTGCTGCTGCTATTGTTCTTGCCTTTCTTGTAATTTCTTACTGTATTGGTAGGGCTGCTGTAACAAGACCTCAACAATAGTCCAGAGGCATCAGGAATACAGGAGCTTATTTCTCTCATGTGTAACAGTCCAGGGTGACTGCTCCAGGTCCATAGGTGGTCCTCACAGTTAGCCATGGACCCATCATCCTGGCTGACAGCAGCTCTGCAATCCTCAGCACCTGGTATCCAGGTGCCACTTCTTGCAGAGGGGTTAAGGAGCACAGAGGAGTAGATAGAGGGGGTTTCATGGACCACCCCTGGAAGTGACACACATAGTGTCCCCTCACTTTCTGTTGGTCAATAGTGAGAACTGTGACTCCATCTACCTGCAAGGGCATCTGGGAAATGAAGTCCAGTGTGTACCCTGGAAGATGGGAGAACAGATTTGGTGGACAGCTGGCAGCCTCTGCCACATCTGGTTGCCTGTTGGAATTGCTTACTGGGCTATAAGTCCTGTGAGGACAGAAATCATCTGTCTGACCATCCTCATGTCCCTAATGCACAGCCCACTCACTATAGATCATCATTTCCCCAACTTGGCTGCACATTGGAGTCATACGGGGTATTTATAACCTCCAGAGGCCTGGCTCTCACTCTTGAATGTTCTTGTATAATTGCTACGGTATGGGACTGGGCATTGGGATTTTTAAGGTTCCTAGGTTCTCACATGTAGAAAGACTTATGAGCCACTGCTATTGACCCAGAATAAATGAATGAATGCATGTATGCAGGAATAAATAAATGAATGACCAGCTCTGACATCAGATGTTGACACAGTGCCAGAGGTTACAAACTGATATTTTGAAACCTGGCATGTTTTGATTGGTTTGCATAGGGCTTACATTTTTTTTCTTTTTGAATGGGGGTCTCACTCTGTTGCCCAGTTTGGAGTGCAATGGCACAATCATGGCTCATTGCAACCTGGTCTCAGGCGATCCTTCCACCTCAACTTGCTGAGTAGCTGGGACTACAGATGTGCACCACCATGCACAGCTAATCTTTTGATTTTTTTTTTAGAGTCAAGGTCTTGCTCTGTTGCCTAGGCTGGTCTTGAACTACTGGGCTCAAGCAGTCCTTCTACCTCAGTCTCCCAAAGTGCTAGGATTACAGGCATGAACCACTGCACTTGAACTGGGGCTTACATTTTAAAAAAATTCTGTCAATTGACAAGATTTAAAAACTGGAAGATGCCATATAACACTTTAGACCTCTCTTTAAATATCAGATGATTTGGCAACACTGGGCTCCCTGCAGATGCTCTCATGTTTACCACAGTCCCCAAAACTCCTTCATGCTCACCGCCCACTCTCTTCACCCATTTGTTGCCTACCTGGGGCTTAAAGGCATTTACATTTGATCCTCTCTGTCTAAGTAACCTTCTGTGCATCATGATCTTAAGAATGTCAGCTTTGTCCAGAGTCAGTCTCCTTTGAGAGAATGATGTATTGTCAAGGCCATTCTAAGCTGGGCATTTTTCCTGCCTCTGCTTCAATCCATTTGATCCAACAGCCCCTGGCCCAGCCCACTGGAAACAGAAATAGATTTTGTCGATTTCATCAGTGCGCTGGGGTGTGGGCAGAGGATGTAGTGGGATGAGCTCTGAACTGGGAGTCAGAATGAGTTGGATTTGCATTAACTCGCTCAGTAATCCTGGAGATGGCATTTTTTCTTTCCCAGGCTTCAGCTTTCGCATCTGTAAAAGGAAGCAATGGAAGTCAATCATCTTTCTGTTCCCTTCCTTCTCTCAGGCTCAGGCTCCACTTTAAAGATTCCGCAAGTTTTCCCCTTTGAAAAGGGCCATTTCCGAGGTAGAAATCTGCTTAGTTTATGGCTCAGCCCTGAAATGAAGCTGCTGACATGTCTTTTCCTGATAGAAATCAGCCAATTGCCAATGCTGCATCCAGCCGTGCAAAGCTATATGGCAATTAATTAAATTAGTAAATAAATTATTGTCGTACAAATCCCATTAACAGACGCAGAAGGGGAGATTACATCTTTTAGAAGCGAACTTAAGCATTAATGTCTGCCATCTTTTGAGGAAGGGTTTCTTTTCTATCTCTCAGCCAGACTAATAGTTTGCTTATAGCAAATGCTTCCAGAAGAGGTGTATTAAAAACCCTGATTCACTGTGGGCCAAGTCAGCCCTTAGCGTCCTCTCTTTTTCCTAAAAGAATCTCACCGAGGAGCCCAGATGTCCATGTCTGCAGGACAGTGTCTCGATGGGGTGCTTCATAATGCATTCTTGTCTGGTCACTGCCGAGGTAGTTGTGCATGCAAAGTGGCTTCTGAAGGAAGGGGCCCCTTTTCTCCTTCACACTGAAGGTGAAGGCAGTAGCTTGGCGGTAGGTAAGGTTCTCTCATCAGCAGCGAGAGCCCCTGCAGGGATGTCTATTATCAGCCTCACAACACCACAGTTTTATATTTGCGAATGTACCTAAACAAGACAAAGGCCAAAAGCAATAATGTAGTGGACTTTGAAACTGCATCACTGTCATTGTCTGGGTTCCCCAGAAATAGACCACAAGTTGGGGATTGAAGTGTAATTGGTTTATTGGGAATTTGATCCCAGGAGATGCTGGGAGGGAAGTAGGAATGTGAGAAGGGATAAGAAAGGAGCTGAAAAGGGTGAGTCACCAAACCAGTTACTATGATAGGCAAGTGGAGCTTCATCTCAAGGCAAATCTGGGAGCCACCATAGAACAAGCACCTCAGTTGTTCCATCTAAGGGGTGAGGGAGCTGGGATATTTATACACCTACTCTATCATCTTTGGTCAAAGGTTGCTCCAGGGGTGTGCTAATTCCCTCATACTTCTCCATGCCATGAGCATGGGATGTAGGGTGCATGGCAATGCTAAGACCCAAGAGATGGGTGGGGTACAGGAGGGGATGCTACAATACCCAATATCCAACTCTCCCTCTCTTGATATTTGTCCTGACTTTTATTCCACACACTTTCTACTTAACCTCTGAGGAAGCTAAATCTACTTCCACTCTGGGATCTAGGTCTAAACTAATCATCAGCATCCTACCTCTGGCCACAGTTATGGGTTCAGGGTGAGCACACAGGCAAGTCAGGCCCATGAAGAGCCAGGGATGCTGACAAAGCTTTCTCATTCTTCAGAGAGGGCATTCAAAATCAACCTTCTCTCTGCCTGTCTGAACTTGAGGAATTAAAACAAGTAGCCTTGTAAGTTTCTGGGGACCATCTTGAGTCCGCGAAGGAGAGTCAGATGGAAGATGAAGCCAGCTCCACAGAAAACAGGGGAAAGAAACCAAACCTAAATCTTGGTCTCACCAGCGAGCTGCCAAATCAAGCCATCTTTGACACTTGAACTTTCTCAGGACTTCTGGTAATTTAAGCCAATGAATCCCTTTCTTATTTAATCCAGCTGGTGCATTTTCTGTTGTTTGCAGCAGCATGCTCCCTGCATGATTCAAATGTGACTGCTCAGTTTGGGTGTAGGGTGGGGGATGAAGTGAGGACATGGGCTTTCTCATGCGTGGTTGGCGGGATCATGAAATGACAGAACTGTTCTGAAACCCATATGCATGGCAGGCAACACAGTGCTGGGCTTGTGAGCTTATCCTTGGGAAGCAGCATATCTGGGCTTGAGTCCTGGTTCTGTCAGTTTTTAGTTGTGTGATGCTGAGAAGTTACATACTTCTCTGAGCCTCAATTTACCCATCTATAAATGAGAGATAATTTAAAAAAAAACAAAAAAAAAACAGTCTCAAAGGACCGTTTAGAAGGTAGGGAAGTGCAAGGCTGAGCATGTAGTCTGTGCTCCATAAATGTTAATAATAATTATTCCTGTGATGAGGAGAAAATGTGGTCACAAGTAAGGATGTGCAGACTTCTTGACTCAGTAAATTGCATTTTTAGGAATTTATCTCCAGTAATTAGATAAGTGCCTCAACATACATGTATGAAAATTTTCTTTGTACCACTGTTTAAACTGGTAGAAAAGAGGAAACAACCTAAATGTTCAACCAATTAGGGTACGGCAATCAATGTGGATAGATTGGGATCACTAAAATGATGATGTATATCATAATTATTTATTGATGTGCAAAAATGCTTTTTACATATGAAGTGGGATAAATCAGTTTTAAAGCAGTATATAAAGATCAGTGCTGCTTTTGTAAGACAGGGTATGCACTCCAACATTGCTCTTTGTATGGTAAGATGTAGTATGATGGATAAGTTTCAAGGCCTTCTTTTCAAGTTACTTGGCTATTTAATTATACAGTGAGCACATATAACCTTTGTCATCTGAAATTGACAAAGTCTTTTATATTTTCAAAACATAAATGAGGTCCAATTCTCCTTACTTGCTAAATTATTAAATGCCCTTCATTTTCTTAAATATAAGATGAGTTTTCACTATTCCCCGCAAAAGGTCTGGTTCATACATTTTTCTTTAAACTTTATTTGTTTCTCATTACTAAAGTAATATGTGTCCCTAGTAAAAAATTCAATTACAGAAATTTATTATTTAGCTTCTGCATCTTCCACTCTCATTCTATTATTTACTCCTAAATTCAGAGTGTGTATATATTTATCTTCTCTATGTGTAAACATATCTCCTGTGTTTATGGTCTGTGTATATGCTAATACATCTTCCTAAATCTTCTATCCAAAACCACCATTATTGGTAAGCCACTCATGTGACTTAGCCTGTCAACAAAGCATAAAATGCTGCATTATATGAGAAGGCAAATCTTAATTTCAAAAAGTAATTTGGAAAAAAAATCCTTCTTAAAATCAAAGAACTAGAATGTATCTATCTATATGTAGTTTTTATTTCTTTAAATCAATTAATTAATTAATTTATTTTTTGAGTTGGAGTCTCACTCTGTTGCCCAGGATGGAGTGCAGTGGCACGCTCACAGCCACTACAGCCTCAACTTGCTGGGCTCAGGAGATCTTTCTGCCTGTCTTCCCAGTAGCTGGAAACTCAGGCATGCACAACCACACCTGGCTAATTTTTTAAAAAATTATTATTTATTATAGAGATGAGGTCTCATCATGTTGCCCAGGCTGGTCTTGAACCCACGGGCTCAGACAACCCTCTTGCCTTGGCCTCCCAAAGTGCTGGGATTACAGGCATCAGCCACTGCAACCTGCCATTTTTCTTTATTAATATATGATTTATGTAAAAAACACACAGATCCTAAGTGTACGGTTTGATGAGCTTTGATACTTTTTAAAAAACATAAGGCCACACTTTATAGACTTTCCTACAACTTGCTTTCTTCCTTTAGCCATATATCTTGAAACTCTTCCCCATCTGTCCCATTCTTTTAATCGCTGTATAGCATTCCATCATTGTGACCACACAATCATTTATCTCCCCAAACTCCTCTTGATGAACATTTGGGTGGTGTCCAATTTTTTCACTGTTATAAACAGTGCAGTGAATATCCTTGTACATCTGTCTTTGTGCCCTTGTGGGAGAAATTTTTCAAAGGTGGATTGTTATTGATGTCTGAGCACAATCGATTCAGACTGTTTCACGTGGGATGTTCAAGAGATGCAATCTCTGTTCTCAGAAGGGCCTCAGCTAGACAAACACCATTGCTGACCAGAGACCTCAGTTTTCACGTCCCTCCCGAAGGTGGGGGATTCTAGGCAGAGCCCACTTGATTCTTCCCTCTCCTTCAAACCTTGTACCCAGGTGAAATCCTGTTCACTCGATCAAGGCAATTTGGGTTTGCGTTGATCAAAGGAATTCTCTCCGCTGGACTTTTTGGGCTCTAGGAAACCATGGTGCACACAGGGGAGGGAACAAACAGGAAACAAATGAATCATGCACAAAACCCAAGGTAGCCACTTCTTGAAGTCCACATGACTAACCATGGGGGGCGTGGGGATCGGTCCTTAGATGTCCTGTTTTACAAATAACACCACCAGTCCTCACTGGAAATGGAGGACATTTCTCTTTGGTAGAGTATTATTGTTTCTTGCCTAATCTGCAGAGAAGTATGCTCCTTTCCCTTGGTAGAACAGGAAGGTCCTGGGGTTAATGATTTCACAGAAGAAAAAAAAATCCTGGATTTTCCAGAGGCAACCAAGAATAGTGGAAAGAGCACAGGTTTGGGGGTTAGAGAGTTGTGAGTTTGAATCCCAATTCTGATTGCCTGGATAGTGGCCCTCCAAAGATATCTATGTCCTAATTGCCAGAACCTGTGAATATGTCATCTTAGGTGGCAGACGGGACTTTGCAGATGTGATTAAGTCAAAGGCTTTGAGGGGGGAAGATTGTCCTGGATCTTCAGGGTGGGAGGCAAAGCCATCACAAATGTCTTTAAACAAGATAGGCAGGAGGGACTGAATTAGTAGTAGGAGATACAGAGATGGGAACGAGGCCAGAGTTATGTGTTACCTCTTACATTGGCGGCTTCTAGAAGCTGGAGAAGGCAAGAAATGGATTCTCCCCTAGAGTCTGCAGAAAGAATGCAGCCCTGCCAATCCATTCAGACTTCTGACCTGCAGAACTGTAAGATAATAAATCTGCGTTGCCTTAAGTCATCAAGTACGTATGTACTCATTTGTTGCAGCAGCAGTAGGAAATTCATACACCAGCCTGTCCACTTACTGTTGTGTGACTCTAGACAAGCTTTTAACCTCTGTGAGCCTCATTTTATTGTCTGTAAAATGAGCACCCTCTCGTGTGTGTGTGTTTTAACAACTGGAGATAAAATATCTAAAGTACCTACCTTAGTGCCTGGAACCTAATAGGTGCAAAGCAAATAAACAGAAGGCATTATTATGTTATTGATAATATACTTCTTCCACATCATAAAATATTAAAGACACCTTATAAGAACTCAGACTATGAATTAATGACAAAATAGAACCAGAGATGCAGGCTCAATGAAAAAATAAGGGCAGAAATTCAGTTCAAGGAAAAAACCACCCATGTGTAGGTAATATGGATTTAGGGAGTGGCCCCATGTGAGCTTCAGATTTGGGACTGAGCTTCCTGGCTGCCAAAGTGAAAATGGAGATATGTCAAGATTTATACTTTTTAATAACAGGGAGAGGGAAGAATCTAATTACTCAAGGAAAGCAAAACTTTTCTTAGTACTGCAAGAAATCTCCCCCTATATTTTTCCTTTGGCATACTTAGCAAAAGTGCAGTCAACTAATTATGTGATTATCTGTTTAAATCTGTCTCCTCTTACTGGACTAATTATCCTCAACCCTGGTTTCATACTGAAATCACCTGGGACTATTTAAAAAAAAAAAAGCCTGATTCTTCCCCAAACTAATTACGTCAGAATCTCTGGGAATAGAATTGACATCATTATTTTTCAAAAGCTCCCCTGGTGGTTCTGGTGGCAGCCAGGGTTGAAAACCCTCTTCACTGTACTGCTAGTCCCTGGAGGTAGCAACCAGATCTGTCTTATTTACAACTTTATCCCGGCACCTTGCCTAGTGCCTGGCATTAGTAGGTGCTCAGTGTATCTTCCTAATTCATTATTTTTGCACAAGTAAACCATTCACCTGATTTTAAGACTATCAAACGGCATTCATTGGAATGTCTTCCTCCTTACCTACCTTCTATTCATCTAGTTCTCACTTCTCCTCAGTTGCCCAGTACAGGTGATCATTGTTACAGTCTCTTTCAAGATATCTTCATGCAAAGATATATAAAATTGAGTAGATGTGTGTTTATGTACGGTTTATTTTGTAGAGGGTCTTGCTATGTTGCCCCATCTGGTCTTGAACTCCTGGCCTCAAGCAATCCTGCTGCCTCTGCCTCCCAAGATGTTGGGCCTATGTACTGTTAAATTGAGTTATTGGTTTCAATTCTTCACTCCCCTCTTGTGGTATTACTCACCCACACCCTTGCCTTGGTTCATCGGAGGTAGAGTGATCTTTGCCTTGACTTTGGGCTTAGTCATATGACTTGTTTTGGCCAAGAGGTTGTTAGCTGAAGAGATGTGAGAATCTTGAAATGCTTTTGTGAGATTGTTCTTCCTCTCTTGGGCTCCATGATACACCATGAGAAGAGAATGCCCTGGTTAACTATTGTCCCATTCAACCCGGCTCTTGCTTGTGGAATGAGGAACAGACTAAACACACCTGTAGCTTGCAGCCCAGGGCAGAGCCACCCTGCTGAGCCCTGCCAAGATCAGCAGAAACCCCAACCAGTTCTCAGATCCACGAGCATGAGAATGAAAGATTATTTTTTAAAAAAGTTTTGGGGTGGTTTATTAGGCAGCACTATCGGGGGAATACCATGTCCTCTGTGCCCAGCTATTTGCCAATATGTAACATAAGTCTTTCCAAATCAACGAATCTCACCCTATTTAAAAAAAAATTGTATCAGAGGAAGGTAGCCAAAGATCGATTAAAAGATACAAAAGTACAGCTAGATAGGAGGAATACGTGCTAGTGATGTGTAGCAATATAGGGTAGCTATAATTTTTTTTAATTAAAAAAAATTAGAGACAGGGTCTTGCTCTGTTGCCCAGGCTGGAGTGCAGTGGTGCAATTATGGCTCACTGTAACCTTAACCTCCTGGGCACAAGTGATTCTCCTGTCTCAGCTTCCAAAGTAGCTGAGACTGCAGGCATGAGCCACTGAGCCCAGCTAATTTTTTTTTTTTTTTTGTAGAGACAGAGTCTGGCTATGCTGTTCAATCTGGTCTCAAACTCCTGGCCTCAAGTGATCCTCCTATCTTGGCCTCCCAAAGTGCTTGGATTATAGGCGTGAGCCACCACACTCAGTCAGATTGACTATAATTAGCAACAGTTTATTTTATATTTTCAAATAGCTAAAAGAGAGGATTTTGAATGTTCCTAACACAAAGAAATGACAAATGGTTGAGGTGATGGATATGACCCTGATTTGATCATTATACGTGTATCATCATATCATACTGTATCCAATAAATATGCACAATTGTGTCCTTAAAAATATTAATACAAAGCAAAAAAAACCCTGTATAGAATGGCATTGTTTGGATATACAAATCTCATATTCAAAGACATCTAGGTAATTTCTAATAATTAGCTCTTAAAATTAGTCAGTAAATAACCTCCTATATATATTATTTTGCATAAGTTCAAACATTTCTGCAGAATATATTCATGAAAGGGGAATTGCCATGTCAAAAAATATATGCATTTGTAATTTTGATAGATATTGTCAAATTATGCTCCATAGAATTCTCCTTCCAGCAGCGTTTGAGAATACCTATTTCCCCACAGCCTTGCCAACAAAGTACATTATTAACCTTTTGATTTCTTTGCCCATCCGATGGGGAAAATGACATCTCAGGGTAGTTTTAATTTGCATTTTTCTCATTTGAGTGAGATTGAATGTCTTTGCAAATGTGTGCAATCCGTTTGTGTTTCCTTCTCTATGAACTATTTATTACCCGTTAGCCATCCTTCCATTAGATTGTCTTTTCTAATTGATTCTCTCAATACATATTTGCTGAATAAACAAATGAATGAAATAAAACAAATTTAGATAGGGGGCACTGAGTACCATGGTTCAACATCCCACACAAAGCCCAGTGGAAATAAGAATAGATTTGGCTTGGCGGTGGTTTTTCATGGTGTTCTTTGATAAAAAGCACAGGATCTCAAATTTAAATAAATGCTCCCCCTGACAGACACCTGCGAGAGACTGAGGTAGCAAGGTCCAAGTCAGCAGGCTTCTGGAACAAGAGCTGAGGACACCCAGAGGCCGTCGCGGTTCAGCAGAATGTTCAGTGGGAACGGAGTATGCTACCTTGTTTGTTTTCTGCGATGGGTGGTCGGTGTGGGTCTATGTACTTTGGACACCAGGTGGGCAGGTAGCAGGCTGACACCCTGTTGGGAACATTGAGGAGGTGGATCTGGGCTCTCACCTGGATGGAAGGTTCAGGCGTATGTTTCATGAGTGCCATGCGCCGCCCTGCTTTCTGGCCAGAGTGGGCTTAATAACAATAGTGCTATACTAGTGGTCTTAAAAACAATGGCTGTTGCCATGCTCCCTGCTACTGTCATTCCTGCTGTGGCAGCTGTTCTGGTCCCTTATATCATTCATGGAAATGACCCAGAATCACCTCCCCTCCTGCCAGGGCTGCATATCTTTCCCCTCTGCCCTGGGGTTTTCTGGTTCCACTGAGCCATGAGGCATTGTGGAATCCAATTTCTCCCCATCCTTATGATGTCCAGAAATGTAGGAGAGCTGACAGCCCACTGTGGGGGGCGGGGGTTGACCAATGACTGAGAGCTGATGGATAAACTCTTCCTGCCCCCAGATGGAAGGTTCCAAGATGCAGTTTCTCTGAAGACAGCTGCAGGACCAAGCAGTCGATCCCTATACACACCTTTTGTCTCCCTCCCACTTTCCTTGCTCTGGCTTCCCTGGGATTGCATTCTCCAATATGGTGTCAAAAGAATAGTTTTGTCCAGGCTCTGCTTTCTAGGAAACCCTTGTCAAGACAGAAAGGAAACTTACTTCCATCCAGAGATGGGGTTTTCTATATGTTGTGTATGTGACAGCTAGACCCTAAAAGCAAATTGGCTCGTGGATTACTGTGAGGAAGCTTTAAAGGAAAAGCCCAGGTCAGGCCACGGTGGCTCACGCCTATAATCCCAGCACTTTGGGAGGCTGAGATGAGAGGATTGCCTGAGCTCACGAGTTCGAGACCAGCCTGGGCAACTTGGTGAGACCTCATCTCTACAATAAGTCAAGAAAAATTAGCCAGGCATGGTGATTCATGCCTGTAGTTCCAGCTACTTGGAAGGCTAAGGTGGAAGGATCACCTGAGCCCAGCAGGTCTAGGCTGCAGTGGCTGTGAGTGTACCACTGCACTCCAGCCTGGGTGACAGAGTGAGACTTCGATTCAAAGAAAGAAAGAAAGAAAGAAAAAGAAAGAGAGAGAGAGAGAGAGAGAGAGAGAGAGAGAGAGAGAGAAAGAAAGAAAGAAAGAAAAGCCCCACTATTTATCAAGCACTTAGTATGTGAGGACTCTAAGTGTTACATAAAAACTATATCACTTAGTCTTACAGTACCCCTATGAAGTATTACTAATAGCATCTTACCAATAAAGGAGATTTTGGATGTTTAAGTCAATTGTCCAGGTTAGTAAATGATCAAGCTTGCTTTCAACCTAGTTCTGCTCATTTCTCAACCAGAGAAAGTCACCTAAGTGTATCTAGACGGCCCTTTCTGGGCTCCCTCGTCTGTTTTATAGGAATGAGACCGTGTTAATGACAACATGTAACTTGCAGATGTCCAGCCCATCAGGCTTTCCAAGTTCTCCCAGATTTGGTCTTTCTATCAACCCAGGAGGACAAAATATGGTGCTTCCTAGTCATGAATAAATCCTATTGAAAAAAAGCAGAAACCAAAGCTCAGAGAGGCCGGGGGACTTGCCTAAACCTACCTAGCTCGTGGCCACTGGAAGTTTCTACAGCCCCGCTTTGCTCTCAATTGAGCATATATGTGTGATTTTTGGTTACTGCCTTAGAAATTGTTTTGGAAGAATGCAGCAGTGAAAATTCAAACAAAATAAACAGCACAGAGCAAAAAGTCGGCCTGGAGTCCTCCGTGTGTGTGTGTGTGTGTGTGTGTGTGTGTGTGTGTGTGTGTGTGTGTGTCCTTGTGGAGTTATCCTGTGAACATACTGGCATGCACATTAAGTAGGACATCACTGAAAACATGCAAAGGGCAGGTCGTTGCTTGGAGATGGTTCTGTTTCAGTGCACATCAATTGCCCCTCTCATCTGAGGGTCCCTCAATCCCTGGTGTGGATGGACGATAAGTCACGGGGCTGATCCTCCACTGGGAACAATCAGGTTGTCATCTGCCTCCTGTTGCGCATCTGTAATGAGAGAGCATTGCTTGATGGATGGGAGGACAGGAAAGTGAAGGACTTACCCAAGGTCGTGCAGCTCATTGGTGGCAATGCTGGGGTTTGAGCATGGTTCTCCCGACTCTGGCTCACTTTGTTTTGTGGTTTCCCTGCAAAACTGCAGGGCCATAGCACTTAACCTCAAAAGACCAGATGGGAATGATGTGTATGGACAGACTCTTGGATCTCCAGCATCAGGTCTATAGGCGGTTGTCCACCATCTGCTTCTGGGGCTGCGTCTTGCCTGGCCATTCTCCTAACTCTGGCAGGTCACAGCCATCACCAAGCCTCCTCTAGTGGGCACTTCCCTCTGCTCTGCTCCAGCACAGTGGCTCAGCACATCCCGGGACACCTTCCTTGGCTCCTTCTAATGACAGGTAAGTCATTGATCAGCCTGAGAGCCTGCTGACAGCAGGATCTATTTAAAGAAGCACGTGTTTCCAGGTGCTGAGTCACGTCATGCTGGACCAGCCGGCCGAGTCTGGGCAGTGCGGATGTTCATAGTACAGCAGCCGCTGCACCTCAGACTTGGATAAATCCCCCCAAAGAGGCTCTGAGCCAATCACCCGTCTGATAAGATGAAACATGCCACCACGAGCCCCAAATCAACTTCTAGACTTTAAACGCGGGTATTCTTATTACCTCCTGTGGACAATTACTCTCTACTATAATGGTGATCAATTAACCAAAACAGCTTTCACAGAGACCCAGGTTTACAATCTAGCTCTGCTGCTTACTAGCTGTGTGACCTCGGGCAAGTTGAGTGGCCTCTCTGATTCTCATTGTCCTCATTTGTAAAATGAGCTTACATCTTGTGGGGTACAGGGGAGAGAGAAATACACAATATATAAGAAACCTGTGGTATGTAGTAAACATTCAGCAACTGGTAGCAAATTAAATTAAGTTTGAAATTAAATGTGTTCAGCATCATGCTAGGCATGGTAGGAGAATATCAAATACAAAGCACTATGATGCTGGCTCTCATGCAACATGCTGTCCAGTTGTTGAAAGAAGACAGACTTGTGAAGTTACAGTGAACAAGTCTGAACAAAGCAGCATTCAGATGGTTGTGGAGGACTTGCTTTGGCTCGGTCAAAGCACCGACAGAGGCTCTGGGAGTGCACAGATGTTCCTGGCTTCAAGCAACTCACTGTCTAATGGGAGAGACTGTGACATGCAAACATGTCGTGACAGCACAGTGTGGAATGTTCTTGAATATGCTTAAAGTGATCTGAGAATTCAGGTCAAGGAGCAGTTAGCTCTGCCTGCGACATTTGGGAGAGGTTTGTGAAAGGAAAAAGGTGGCAGATACATGGCATCTGTGACATTGCTCTCCATTCTTTGCCCATGGTAGCCATTGGTAATCAGTCGAGGCCCTCTCTGCATCTTTCTCAATACAATGATCACCCTCTGCAATCTTCTCAACACAGTGCTCCAGGCAGCCGTTGCCAATCGATCAACACTGATATGATCCATCCCTGAGTTAAAAGGTATTTCAAGGCACTAACAGGTGTCAGCTGTGAGATACAAATAATCAGAGCTATGGGTTTCATGGAAGAGAAATGAATGGTGTGGAGAGAGGTATGAGGAAACTTGGAATCTAGTTGTGGCTTTGACACTTATGTGTCCTGTGAATGGGTCACATAATCTCTTTGGACCTGTTTCCTCTAAGTGGCTCTGATTCATGGAGTTCTGAGACAAAGTGTTTCCGCGGTGGACAGGTCTATGCAAATCTACCTCTAAAGTCTGAAGCTGAGAGGCCTAAAGGAAGAAGCAGGCATAATCAGAAACATTGAATAGGGACTTAGGAACAGAAGCCATGCCTCTCTCGGCCAGTGGTGGGACAAGATGGTAGATCCTTGCACCCTCACTCTCTAGACCCAGAGTTTATTACCATAGGGAAGGGTGATTCTGAAGCGGTGTGTAGGACACTGAAGTACAGTAACATCAAGGTAGTATGACTCAAGGGCACAATTTGTGGTAAGTACCTGTTCTTACGCAGGGAGCAATAGATACACAAGAAATCTCAGAGGCCTTCCTGGAACTGGGGTTCATCAGAAGCCAACATGGCGGATTAGCATCCAAGATGGAGTTGTTTTGGCCTCCACACAAAGGAGGCAGTTCCAGTCTGGGTGCTCGAGGACGACTTACCACAGGAGATAGGATTTCAGAGGGCTTCAGGGGCTAGGCATAATTTGCACCACCAGGGAGCAATGTGAGCACGTGTGTGTGCATGTGCATTCTAAGAGTATGAGGGCCGGTGGTATGTAGGCAATGATGAATTTCAGAATCAACTCCCCTCTACCCACTCCAAACAAGAAAAGCAACCCTGCCCCCCTGCTGCCAGCAGTCTACACTATGGTGTAACCTTGCTTGTTGGGAACTGGAGAGGGCTGTCAAGATCTCAGTACCTGCCAGGACGTGATCACAATCATGGAAAAAGTGGTGCAGTCCAGAGAATGGGGAGAGGCGTTGCGGGCAACTGGGCTCATGGCTGCTTCTCTTGCATTTCAACTTGCCATTCCCCTTGACAGGGGCCCCACTTGTCTGACTCCTCAGCAGGGCCACTCACCCCTGAGCCCACCAGGACACTCGCTGATGGACAGACGGGCTATCTGCCATGCAGGCTTGCGACCCGCAGCTGTGCCTCTGAGAGTCTGTCCTCTGCAATGAAACCAGGGAACTGCTGAGAGTTTGCCTATAGACTCAGTCCTTGACATTTGGACTCCCTTTTCTGTCTACTTTTCTCATTTCACCTATAACCCAGTGGGCTGCTCAGCAGAATAGTTTGGATATGTGGACTCTACAGTCAAAATGCTTGGGCTCAAATTCTGGCTCTGCCACTTCCAAACTGTGCAACTTCGGGCAAAAGACTCAATCTCTCTGAGCCAGTTTCCTCATTCATAAAATAGGGGGAACAATAATGGTACCTCCTTTATGGTAAGATGTGTGGATTCAATGAAAAAATAATCTATGCAAATGCAGTGCAGAATCTGTTGCAAATATTTCATAAATATTCACTATGATTTTATTACTGGCATTATTATATGATCAGTTATAGCTTTTCTGCTTTTCCCTTGTGTCTACTCAACTAGTCTATAAGTTCCCTGAGAGATAGAACCATCTCTCTTTTATTCCTCACAGTGTGGGCACGATACTGAGCATGGAGGTGTTCAAAACTCTTGCCGGTTACTTGATGCAAACATAGAGAGATGTAGAAGGTCTGAAGGAAGTTCACCCTCCTCCACTCAGGGCTGCCGATGATCTTCAGGTTCACATCTACCATTCCAGACTTATCTCCTGCTCCTTTTTATAGAAATCTACCTCCAGGCACATCCAATTCTTCATGAATCCTTGAATACTCCACCACTCTTTTTCCTGCTTCTCCTTGCAAACCCTATTTCCTCTGCCTTCCCTTCCATCTTTTTAGGCAAGGCTTTTAAAATTATAAATGACATAAATCCAACATAAAGTAGCCAATGCAGAAAAAAAGTATTTGTTCAAATAACTGAAAGATGTAGTAGCATTGGTTTCAGGTATGGTTGGATCCAGGGGCTCAAATTATGCCATCAGGACATTTTCTTTCTCTCAGATCCATTGCCCTTGGTGTTGGCTTCATTCTTGATTATGGTCACTCTTGCTAGTGGCGAGGTGGCCAACAATAATTCAAGGTATGCCTCCCACCATTGCAGTCACCAGGAGAAAGAGAACTCCTTTTCATTGAAAGGAACAGAGAGAGTCTGAGATGGCTTCTCATTGGACCAGGTTTAGTCATGTGCTCATCCTCAATTCAATCACTATGGCCAGGAAGATGGAATACACTGATTAGACAGAGCTGAGTCAGGTATTCATCCCAGGGGCAATTATAGGGACTAAGAGTTGGTAAAAGGTCATTTCCCAAGGAATGCTGGCTACTGTGCAGATAAAAACAACAGATGCTCCACTCAGATGGCAAACCCTTTTCATCATTCAAGATGAAGTTCGTATGTCATCTCAGTGAAGACTCTAAACCCACTCCTACCCCCAGGTTGAGTCACATGCTGTCTCTACTATCAGTCCACAGTTTGTACAACTGGAGATAACTGTCTCTCAAGGGGGTGATTGAGTGTTATTAGTGTTGTAGTCTCTGGGCATCTGGCATGTGCTTAGGACACAGTGGACATTTGATAAATGTTTATTGAATGAATGAATGAGTGAAACCAGAGTGTGTTTTCCATCAGATCCATTGCTTTCCCTTCCTCATCCTGTTATCATGGGGTGGGGGTGGAGCCCTTCAGGCAGAATTTTCCAGGCTCTCCAGCTCTTCTACAGCCAATAGAAGACCTTGGCAGAATAATTGAGGGCAAAAGGAGGGGAGAGCTTGGGTCATTTCCAGGTTCCCTACTTCTCTCTACCTGAGAAGCATCTTTTGCAGTGGTTGTATCTCTACAGTCTCAGCTTTTGCCTTGTAACCCTGGCCCCTGGGTTCATCCTCACTCTGTCTCTCCAGACATAGGGACAATTGTGGCTTTTGCTGTAGTTAATCTCTGGGTGGTTTCACCCTCCCCTTTTGACTTCTGACTCTTTCCAACCCCTATTTAATCAATTTCCCTTATTAAATTTTATATATTTGAAATACTTAGCATGATATATATTTTCCTGGTTGGTATCTGACTGACATCAACAATTTCCTCAAGCCATTAGGAACAAGTGGGCTCTGTAGAATTATCTGAGCCACAAAGGGACTTTGGTTTACTCGTAGAGAAATTTTTCAGCTACTGGTGTGAGAGAGAGAAGTCACTTCTTTTTGAAGACTCTGTATTCACTGAAGGTTTTCCATTCATCAAACACCCCTGCTGCTTGTCTGCCTGGTCCCAGTTGGTCAGGGAGGAATATATCCATGGGGAGTCAAAAGATGTTGATCATGGGAGTGGTAGGGAAAAAAAGTATAATGTTTCAAAAGTATAATGTGTGTATGTGTGTGTGTGTGTGTGTGTGTGTGTGTGTGAGAGAGAGAGAGAGAGAGAGAGAGAGAGAGAGAGAGAGAGAGAGAGAAAGAGAGATTGATTTCTATTTTATGCCCAAATTCCAATTTTTCAGAAGAAAGACAGGCTCCATAAATTTTGGCTCTGACAAGTTATGAGAGAGTTGTGGGTTATTTTTGCACACAGCAAGGGTGGGATTGGGTCAGTAAAAACCCCACAGTTCCCTGCTGTACCTCACAGAATACAGCATAAACAAGCAGGGCAGGAAAGCTCAAACTGTGACCCTTGATGCCTGTCAGACCTGGACTAAAGTCTGAAGTCCTGACCTTGCCTCTTATTATGCTGTAATCTTGCATAAGGGACTTAGCATTTCTGAGTCTTGATTTCCTTATCTGTAAAATGGAGCTGATTATAGCATCCACTTCATGGCATGAATCAATGCATATAGAATGCTCAATGTATAGCTTAATGTAACTTACCATGCAAGCCTTCTATTAATATTGACTCAACCAATTACTGAAATCTACACACTGAGACTGGACCACAGGCCTTTGCAGGGCTGAGACCATACCCCATTCATCTTAGTACCTACAGTGCCTGGTATATATGGGAATTAACTCAGCTCTGAGGATCAGAGGCCCGTTCAAGTTAGCTCAGATAAAAATGGAGGTTGTTTTATGGAGTCAGGGAAATCTTTTAGAAGCCAATGGTAAGAACTATGACTGAACTTTATTGCAACTAGAGAGTCATCCTGTCATCTTGGACCCCTTCCAATGCACATGTTACTGGTGTCCCGTCAATGTTTCTCTGCTTTATTTTTCCCTCTTTAGATAGATGCCATCTCTTCTCATGAATCTACTTGTACCTGCTCTGTCATGGCAACCCCAAATGCCAGCTCTTGCTCCCCAAGGCTACACAAAAGGCAGATCATATAGCAATTGCGAGTTCAGACTTGGAGTCAGATAGTCTGGCTTCACAATTTTGGCTCTGCCACTTACTAGCTGTGTGACCCTGGATTTGTACTACACTTCCATACTCATCTTTTATGGAAGGTTCTGCCAAGCACCCCAGTTTCCTCATCTGTAAACTGGGGACAATAATAGCACCTGCCTCACAGGGATATTGTGAGATGGATGAGTTAATAGATGTGACATGTTCATAACTGCCTGGGACATAGTAAGTGCTCAGTAAATATTCGTGATTACTACTACATGATTCTTCAACTCACCTCCTGTCTTAGGTACATTCCCAAATACAGACTCTGAAACAGGTAAAAGGATTTACTGGAGAGTGTACCCTTGGAAAACTGAAAGGAAAATGGGATCGCAAGGGAAGGAAAGGAGGGCAAACAGGACGTGTAAGTCCCATGGGAGGTAATCTTGGCTTAATCCTGCAGGGAGTGCCCTGGAGACTGTAGTCCCTCATGAGGAGAGGAGGAAGCTGGAGTATTTATACCCCTGCACCTGTCCATTATGATTTAAGGTAATTCCCAACATACTAGGCTCTCTGTGTCACCCTGAGAGGCAGTCAGAATGCACAACAATGGGAATGGGACCCAAAGAGATCTGTATGGGGTACTGATGGCCTTGGCCACATAGCTCAGTCTTGATCCATAATGCAAATCACTCAACAGCAGCAGTCTGGTGGGTACTGTGGGAGTGAGATGACCACCTGTTTCCCAAGCAGGTGTGGCTGGTGGCTTCCATAGCAAATGAGTGGCTTGTTCTAGGGAGAGCTGCAGATGGAGCAGGGTTAGTAAGATAGAACTCAAGGGGAATGGGTGGCATCCCAAGGATACAGATGCTCTTCTGCAAAGGTCTGTTGGCAGAATGCTGTGTACCCAGCACTGCACCAGGCTCCTCGCTAATGCAGCGATGACAAAGATGAGACACCACAGTTTCCTCTTGAAGGTAATATTGGCATAGTGGTTTCTCTAGTGGCCCTGTGAACTTTTTAAGGGCAAGAACTCCGTCTTATTGACCACAGTGTCCATCCCACAGTAGAGGCATGGTAAGTGTTTGCTGAGCTGAGCTGACGACTTGAGTTCAGCTGCGGGGAGAGCAATGCTGCTGGAGACCTATCCTGTCCCCCACAGCCTGGTTCCTCGATTTCACTCCCTGGCAGGTCTGCTCTTCCCCTGTCTTATCTGACACCACCCTGTATGTGAAAGACCCACCAGAGCAGCAAAGGGATGCTAGAGTGAAACCCATACAGACCAGGATGGTATGGCATTTGTGTCTGTATCACAGTTCTGCCTGACTCTATGAAATCAGGGCCTCTTTTCCCCAATCCAGAGAGGAGCCTGGCTAAGCAGCTTTAGTGATGCCATCATTCAGTAAGACCATTAACAAAGCAGTCAAATGGGTAAGCATTGCAGTCAGACTTCCAAGTTCAAATCCCAGCTCTTCCACTCTCTAGTTTGTCCTTGGGCAGTGACTTGACCTCTCTGTGCTACAGTTTCCTTATCTAAAACTGGATATGATAATCATAGCATCTTCCCCCTAGGGCTTTTGTGGGGATTTAATAAGATATAGTGATATTATTCAGCTATCAAAAGAAATGAAGAACTGTTATGCTACACCATGGATGAACCTTAAGACACTGAATCATGCTAAGTCAAAGAAGCCAAAAACCACATTTCATAGGATTTTATTTGTACAAATGTCCAGATTAGGTAAATCCATAGAGAGAAAAAGTAGATTGGTGGTTGCCAGGGGCTGGGAGAGGGGGAAATGGGAAGTGACTGATAATGGGTATGGGGTTTCTTTTGGGGATGACACAAGGCTCTGGAATAAGATAGTGGTAATAATGCATTATCTTGTGGATATATTAAAAACACCTAACTTGTACACTTCAAAATGGTGAATATTATGTTGTGAATTAAATCTCAATTAGAAGCTCAAAAAACAACAGATGCTGGAGAGCATGCAGTGAAAAGGGAACACTTCTAAACTGTTGGTGGGAGTGTAAACAAGTACAGTCTCTGTGGAAAACAGTGTGGTGATTTCTAAAGAATCTAAAATTCGACCACTCGTACAACCCTTTAACCCCCCTACTGGGAATATATCCAGAGGAACTTAAATCACCCTGTGAAAAAGATAACTGTACACGCATGTTTATTGCAGCACTGCTCACAATAACAAAAACATGGAACTAACTGTGTTGCCCATCAAAAGAGGACTAGATAAAAAAATGTGGTACATATACATGATGGAATATTACGCAGCCATAAAGAAAGACAAAATGATGAACTTTGCAGTAACTTGGAAGGACTTAGAGGTAATATACTGAGTGATCTATCACAGAAACAAAAAACTGAGTATCACATGTTCTCACTCATAAGTGGACCTTGAACAACTATTGTAATACTATAAGCAAGGGGTTGGCAGTAGTGGGAAACTGCCAGGGGAGGGGTGGGGCACACCTCGCCAACAAGGGTACCTGCATAATGAACATTTGTTTACCTAACCCTGAATTGTATTACACATATTAAAAATTAAAAAAATTTTTTAAATAAAATAAATCTCAATTAGAAAAATAAAAGATACGGTGTGCAAAATCCCTGGCTCACAGAAAGTACATGATAAACCATCTTTTACCTGGATTATTGGGGTGGCCTCTTAACTGGCTTTTCCACCTCTCCCCTTGCTTCCATCAGAGCATTCAGTGGTGCATGAGTTCATGTCACTCCAGTTCTCTAAAGTCTTCCATGGCTCCCAGCTTTGTGAGTAAGAGCCCAAGTTGTTGCAATGCCTGACAAAACTTTACACCATCTGGTTTCTGGCTTCTTTTGTCATCATATCTTCAGGATTCTTCCCTTTCTCCCTCTGCTCCAGCCATATTAACCTTTTGCTGATCCTCAAACATCTGCAAGGTATGTCCCTACCTCAGGGCCTTTGTACTTGTCATTCCCTCTGCCTTGAACAAACTTCCCTTAGAGAGACACTGGGCTTGCTCTTTTGCTTAATCCAGGTGTTTGCTCATGTCACCTTCTCATTGAGACTTTCCCTGATCACTCTATTTAAAATAGCAACCTCCTACCCTGGCCCTCTTATTCACCTGCCCAAGTGATCATTCTCTGTGACACTCATGTTTATTGCCAACTCTGCATCGTGTCAGCCCCAGGAGGCAGGAGTTCCGTGAGACTTGTTCACTGCTGTGTTCCAATGCCTGGCACAGTCCCTGGCACAGTTAGTGCTCAATAATTTTTGACTGAATAAATGAATGTTGGCTCTTGTGATAACTTATAATAAACTTTCTGAGGCTTTTAATCTTTTAATTTTCCTCTCATGGCTGTCTCTTACAGATTCGAAACTGACACCTCTTTAAGGCATCTTTTTCCTTTCAGCTCATCTCCATCGGGTGTTGGTTTTTGAGGCAAACATTGTTCTTGTGGTATAATGATGAAGTTGATCTAGAAAATAGTTTCATCTCACTTTGAAGTGAAGCCTCTTTTTTTTTTTTAAAGACACCAGAATCCCTTTAGTTTTCTAAAGCTGATGTGGAAGCTAATTTGTGTATTGCTGTCAGTTGGAAGGTTTTGAAATTAATTGTCTTAGCTAACCTTGTTGAGATCTAACCATGTTATGTTTAGTGCATAAAAACATCTCCTCATTGGTGTCTGGTGGGACTGAAAGTCCTGCCTTATTCTCTCTTGAGTAGGAGAATGTGATTTTTGTTGGTTTCAAGATTAAGATGGGGAACTGAGTGGTAGTGGAAAGAACTCTCGGATTGGGAGGCAGATTCTGCAATTTGGATTCTAGGACTAGTTCTGAAGTTCACTGACCATATGGACTGGGGTCAGGCTACTCTTTCTGAACCCTTTGGCAAAGGGTACATTTTGAAATAATTTCAATCACACGTGTAATACAGAAATACATCCTTACAAAAAACTAAGATTTACAAATAAGGTTAACATCTCCTTTGGCCATGACTCCCCTTTCCCCTGAGGCATCCTGTCCTATGTTAGATGCTTCTATGTCCAGGTGATTTTTTATGCATCTGTATATTAATACATTGTGTTGTTTTGTAAATGTGTGTCTTCCATAAATGTACAATACTATAATATTATACTACAACTTGCTTTTTCAATCCAACATTTTACCTTAGAGTTCTTTTCACATCAATACATATGTATTTCTTATATTTTTGAACGGTTTCATTGTATTCCATAATACAGAGGTATCATGACTTATTTAGTCATTTTGTTATTCTGAATGTTTAGGCTATTTTCAACTTTTCCCTATTACAAACCAGATTGCAATGAAGTGTCTGGTTCAAAATTCTGTCCTTCTTAATGAGGGCATGGAAAAGCTCAATGTTAAATCATTTCCAGAATAACCTTGGTGTAATCAGGGTCCCATGGGGCCCAGTCTTTGTTCCATGCCAGTTCAAAGAAACAACAATTTGTCAGAAAAATGTAATTGAACACAATTCCACTCTTTACTTAGTTGCTCGGGGCATTCCCAAAGGTAGTATACTGGTGGGGGCTGGAGGGGGAGTCAAAGTTAGAAGTACATTATTTTCAGTGAATTTGTTTGTTGTTTTTGGGTATTATTTTGAATCTTTTGCTTTCAGATAACATTGTTTTCCCTTACTGAGTTTGGCAAATCAGTTTTATTTCTATCTTATTTTTAACTATACATGTACACACACTGAGAAAAGGTACACATAGTTGCAAATTAAAAGAATAAAAAGGATATAAAGTGAAACCCTACACAGAGACACTCACTACTTCTAGTCTTATATGTATCTTGTCTGTTTAAACAAATCTAAACACATGTGGTGGCATACTGAACAGAGTTTGGACACTTGTCTTTTTAATTTTTTAATTGTGGAAAAATTCAAGCATATGTAGGAATAGAGAAAATAGTATGATAAATCCTTCTGTCCTCACCATTCAGTTTCAAGAATCATAAGCATATGACTCTTGTTTTTTCAGCTGTAAGACACATCTTGGACATTGTTCCAGTTCATTCTGTTTAAATCTGCCTCATTTATTTTCATGGTTGCTAAGTATTCCATAGTAAGGATGTTTCATAATCCATTTATCCAGTCTCTTGTTGATAGACATTTATGTCACTATACGCAGTGCTGCAATAAATATACTTTTACATCCATCTTTGTGCATGTGTATGAATAAATCTGCAAAAAATTCCTGGAGGTAGAATTGCTGAGTCAAAGAGATGTGCATTTAAAATATTGATAAGTACTGCCAAATGGCCCATTAAAGGTTGCATCAATTTTCACTCTCACTAATAGTGTCCAAGATTGCTCATTTCTTCGTATGCTCACCAACACAATGTCCTGTTATGGTTTTTTTTTTTTTTAAGTTGGCCTCTCTTTCTGTCACCCAGGTTGGAGCATGGTGGCATGATCACTGTTCACTGAAGCCTCAACTTCCTGGGCTCAGGTGATCCTTCTGCCTCAGCTCCCAAATAGCTGGGACTACAGGTTTGTGCCACCATGCCTGGCTAATTTTTTTTGTAGAGACGAGTTTTGCTATATTGCCCAGACTGGTCTTGAATGCCTGGGCTTGTGGAATCCTCCTGCCTTGACCTTCCAAAGTGTTAGGATTACAGGTGTGGGCCACTGCATACAGTCCATTAACTTATTTTTAGTCTTTAAAATACTTTCTCCTAGTTATGTCTCTGACTGTGTTTTTCACACCAACAAGTGAGATTTAAAAAATCAATGTAGTGGGTAGAAATCAGCATAGAATGGAAAATATCAGAGAACATCACTTATAGTGAGGGTAAGTGCTATTTTGTAAAACTTTGACTTTGGTCACACATTTGTGTACGAGTGTATATATGAACTGGGTTCTTACATAAAAATGTAGTTTTTACTGTGGGTCTCGGTCTAAAGTTTTGAAAACATTTCTCTACAGTGATGGCAGCTACTTTCTAGAACATTCTTCTCTTATTCTCAACTTTCATTCAAAATAAAAAAGAAAATTTCTCCAACCCTCTCTTACTGGCTGCTCCCCCTTTCCCTGGTCTCGTCCTGTGAGAAAAAAAAATGTTCTGATGTAAATCCCCTTCAGTTCCTTTCCTTGCAGTTTCTCCAACCCCTCCTCACTTCCTTAGAGGTCCTGAGTGAGGGACTGCTGACAACAGTGTTTCACAAAGGGAGCTCTACTTACATTCAGGGCAGCATTGGTCTCCATGTCAAGGGGCTGTCCTGTACATTGTGGGGCATTTAGAATTCTTGGTCCTGGGCACTGAATGCCAGGAGCATCCTCCAGCTCACAGCAGTAGTGGCCACCTCCTGACTTTTCTAAGTGCCCCCTGGGGGCTGTACCATCCCCAGTGGAAAGCCGCGCTGCTGGTGCTGAGATAGGTAGAAGCAATGACTGTGGTTGTACTCGTAATGACTTTTGTCGCAATCACCTTTTAAAAATAATTTTTTTAAATTAAAATTTTATTTTAGAGTTGTGGGGTACACATGAGGATTTACTGCATGAGTAAATTGAACAAGGTGAGGTTTGGACTTCTAGCAGGCCCTCCCCCACCCCCAGAGTAAACCTGGTGCCCAGCATGCTGCTGTGTGTGCCTTATCCCCTCTCCCCCCTCCCTTCCTTGGCTGTGTCCAGAGTCTGTTGTTGCCCCCTCTGTGCTCATGTGACCCGTGATCAGGGCCCACTTATGAGTGAGAATATGCCATATTCAGTTGTTTCTGTGATAGTTCACTTAGTACCCAATCACCTTTCTCTACGTCTCTCCTGCCTCGGGGCCTGGATAAGTGTGATTTCTTCTGTGTGGAATACTCTAAGCCCTCAAACTCCCCTACATATGTGCACACACACACACACACACACACACACACACACACACACACACACACACACACACACACTCTGCTTGGTCACCCCCTCCTACTCATCCTTCAGGTCGAAATACCAGAAGCTCTCCTGGTGTGTCGTTCTTTGCCTTCACTGCGCACACCACAACAGCAACACTATTTTGGTTTCTTGTCCTTTTGTCTGTGACCCGAATCTCCCTGTAGTGTTTGTGTTCCCTCCATGAGGACAGGGACTCTGGTAGTTGCAACCACACTTGTATCCCCAGTGTAGTGTCTAATGCCCAGAAGTCACGCAAGAGATACTTATAGAAAGAATGATTTAAATATGTTTTCATTTTGGATCAGGAGAGGTAAGGATGGACCAATGCCCATTTCCTGAGGGCATCAAATAATCCCTTTCCCTCGTGTGACGGAGACACTTTGTTGTCTGTGAACTGATAGGAAATTCTGGTGAATTGTCCTAGGCAGGAGGATCAGCCCAGGCCTGCTCAAACCTGGAAGTCAAGTGAGTATGAAAGGGATTATCCATAAGCGTAGGTGGGTGGGGGGAATCTACCAAAGATAGTGCAGCAACCTGGGGGCTTGCACTGCAGGGGCATGGTACTATCCCCAGGCACTTAGTGGCAAGAGGCAGGTGAGGTTTCTGGAACCCTAAGAGAGGAAGTTGTGTGGAGGGGCCACCCAGGAGGAACTGTGGCATTTGACCAAAGGACTTGGTCAGCCCATGGACATGACTCGGGAAGGAAGCAGGGGAATAAACGCACTAACTTCTCCCTCCTCCCACCCTCTGATCTCCTGCCAGGGCCTCCCATTGACTTAACTCAATGGACGAGGGAGCCCTATGATGCAATCCATGTAGATCAGCCCCCAGGTCCTGGGACAAGGTGGACAAGGGTGGAGAGTGCACTGAAGGAGAGACAGAAGATAACTGGGACAGGGATTATCTCAGGGGACAGCTATGAGTTGGCTTTGAGGGCCATGGAGTGGTGTGGTTAAGACCACGGGCACCAGGGCCAGAGTCCCTGGGCAGAAGTCCTGCCTCTTCCCTACCTTCCTAGGTATGTCACCTCTCTGGGCTTCAGTTTCCTCATCTGGAAAATGGGAATAACAATGGTGCCCACCTATATGGCGTGGTGTGGGAATTGAAGGTGTCATATCATCTGTCAAGTACTTAGATAAGTGATTGGTACATGGTCTGTCCTCAATAATTGTCAATGATTATTATTGGTATTGTCATTTGGGACATCATTCTTCTAGGCTTGCACAGAAATTTGAATGGGAGGAGAAAATGCATAAAACCTTTCATTAAGGGATGAGGTTTTGCAAAAATAAAAAAGCAGTAAAATATAATGACAGTGGACTTGGGTCCCTGGTACAGAAAAGACTGCCCCCCAAATGGGGTCTGACCCCAGCTTTGAAATCTTGATTGCTAATGCAAATTGAGTTTATTTATTTATTTTCTCACTTTTAGCACTGTCATCTTTTTTTTAAAATGATGTATAGGCTGATGTATATTTAAATGGAGAGTATAAATGAGTTTTCACTTGGTACTTTGAAATGTGTTAATCCCCTGGAGAGAATGATTAAAGCTCTTTACAGATGGTAGGGGTGTATTTTTTTTCTAAGCCGATGTTTGCATTCAGCATTCCACAGAATTTTCTTCTTTCACTTCCTGGTATCAGAGGATAGAATCATTTTATTGCCAGTATCACCACCAGGCCACAGTGAGAGGTGGGGCAGGGCTGATGATGCTGGAAAGAAAAAAATTAAGTAACAAGACTGCTTTATAGAGAAAGGCACTACAGCAGTGAAGGATACCAAGAAGATGGACAGAACAAGTTGTGACAAAGAAACAAGCCATGCTATGCAAAAAACTACACACACACACACACACACATACACACACACACACACACACACACAGAGAGATATATAGAAATATAAAGAGATATGCATACAGATAGATAGATACTTTGCATTAATCTGTTAAAAAGAAGGGCAAAGAAGTTGGAATGGATGGGGAATTCTCTCAGGCATCAAAGACAAGTTCTTAGATTGTCATTGTCATATTAAGTATTATGCTGATGAAGTGTGAATAAAATATTTATGAAAAGAGAACATTAAATCTTACCCAGCTGCCAGTATCCTGGATATGCCTGGTTTGAGAGTCCAGAAAACTTGGTTCACCCCCTGGAACTTCCTCTCTTTGGTTTTCGACTCTTCCAAGACACTGAGTTTCTCAGCCCCACATCCTCATTACACTAGCTCCACTGCTTACCTTAAAAGATTTGGGTTGGTGAGAATGAAAGTTCTTTGAAGAATATGACATTGTGTATAAGAATGTAGTATATATTTAAAGTGTAATAATAAGCAAATGATAGGTATCCATTTATCCACCAGGAATTTGCTGTGCATGTACTATGTGCCAGGCACTGTGTTAGACCCTGGGGACACAGGGTGACCTCTTTGAAGGGTACAGAAAAACAGAGTTAGATGTGTAAGACAGTAGACAGAGATTAGAATTAAACTATCCTAAGACCTTTATGTCATCTTGGAAGGGAGTAGAGAAATTGATTAATTTTTGATTAAGTCATATAAGCATATTAAAAGATGGGAAGTAACCACTGAAATAATAGAAGAATATGACTTCCAAACTAGCAATGGGAGCAATAGAAGACAGGGAAGGCAGGGGAGGGGCCGTGGAAATAGCAGAGTAAACAGAAGGCCCAAGATCAGATGATAGAAGGAATTTCAAATATAGCAGTGATTATAATAAATACAAATGGTCTAAACTCACTAGTTAAAAGATAGAGATTTAAAATGGGGCAAAAGTCAGCTATATCTAATACATAAAAACAGAGAAAGGTTGAATTGAGACATGGTCTTTTTCCAGGAGTGGATTTATAATTGTGTCAAACACATCTTTTATCTCAAATTACATTTCCTTCTTTCTCTGGGGGCTTTATAATAAAGCAGACATTGAGTCAGATTGACTGGGCAGAAATCAGGAGTGAGAGAGAAAAGAAAGGAAAGAGCATTTATTGAGTCTGGTACTATACTAGGAAAAAACTGGTTTAGGATAGGAATGTATATCCTGGTATAGATTATTGGTCAAGGGCTCAGACTGTGGTGTCAGACAGATCTGGACTCAGTTCCCAACTCATTTAATCATTCATTTACTCATTTAACTAATATCTACTAAGCATCTACTATGGGCTAAGTAATCTGCTAGTAAGTCACTAATCTCTCTATGACTTATTTTCCTCTTTGTATCAGTTACCTATTATGAAAAACAACCACAAAAACCCAGTGGCATATAACAATAAACATGTCATTATGGTTTGTGAGCCTATGGGTGGGCTGGGTAGACATGCTGATCTGAGCAGAGCTTACCTCATCTTACTGAGCTCACGAATGAGCCTGCAATTAGTTGATGGGTCTCTAGGAGTTGGCTTGTCTAGATTGGCTTTAGCTGAGAAAATTGGTTCTGTCTTCTATGGCCTCTCTTCTTCCAGCAGGCTAGGCTGGACTTATTGTCACTGTAGAGGAAAGCATGAGAGAGAGAGAGAGAGAGAGAGAGAGAGAGAGAGAGAGAGAGAGAGAGAGAGAGAGAGAGAGAAGAAGGTGCAAGATCTCTTAAAATTCAGGCTTATGTCATTCTTCCTTTTAGAGGCATGGCATGGTCTTGCTCTGTTGCTTGGGCTGGAATGCTATGGTATAGTCATAGTTCACTGTAGCCTCAAACTCCTGAGATCAAAGGATTCTTCTCCCTCAGTCTCGTGAGCAGGTAGGACTACAGGGATGTGCCACAATACCCTGCTAATATTTATTTATTTATTTTTTGTAGAGATGAGGGTCTCACTATGTTGCTCAGACTAGTCTCGAACTCCTGGCCTCAAGCAATCCTCCTACTTCCGTCTCCCAAAGTGGCGGGGATTACAGGCATGAGCCACCATGCTGGAACTTTTCATATCATTCTATTGGCCAAAGTGTGTCATAGGTCAAACCCAATTCAAGGGGTGGAAACATTAACTCCACCTCTTGATGGACAGAACCGCAGAATCACATAGCAATGTGAAGTCACATTGCGATGGGTATGGGTGCAGGGAAAGGAAGCATTTAGGCCATTTTTGCAACCAGTCTACCACACCCATCTAGTTATGCAGAGATAATATTAGCACCTACTTCTTTGACTTATTGTGAGAATTCACTGAGATCATGCATATAAAGCAGTAATTTTGAGCCTGTCTTGCAGGAGACCCTCAGCAAATATTAGCCATAGCTGCTGCTGTTGTGATCATTAATGTTGTTATTATTATTGATCTGGGTCCTCCCCATCCCTGGGCATCAGCTCAGTGCAGTTCAGAGGTTCAAAACCCCCAGTAGCTCTGCTTCTGCATGCCCGGTTGCTTTTCCTCTTAATAAAGGAGCAAGTCAGTTGATGGAAAACTTCCTTGATTTCGTGAACGCAGATGCCACAGTGTGTTAGCGTCCTTTGGCCATTAGCTGTCAAGGCAGCAAGGCAGGGATCTATTTAAAGAACACGTAGGTGCCTTTGCTTTTTTGCCGTCAAAGCTGTGCCAGGGATGGAGACACATCTGAAATGGGGGCAGAAGTGTCCTGACATGAGACAGACCCTCCGTTTGCCATCGGCAGTCACCCAAGAAAGGGGGATTAATTGCCTAGTGAGGTGTGGTTTCCTGGTGTTCATTAATGATGCTGGCAGCTGAACATGAATAGCATAGTATTTATTTTTATTTCCAAAGGAGAGAGATGGAACCTCAAGTCAGAAATGCAGCCCAGGCTGCAATTTTACTAAATTCTACCGTCCGGCTCACAAGACCTTAGCAGGATGGGTGCTCTTAGGATGAGCTAGGAGAAAAGGCATTGATGGGCTTTGGCTTTGTTGGGGCTCTTGTTTATTGACAAGAAAAGACATGTCAAGATGCTTTTCATCATGTAGGATAAACCTCAACCGTGGTTAATATCACAGACCTGATATCACCTTCCCCTCTGTGGTTGGGGAGGTGGGAGGGTAGTGGGGGAGGGGACGCCAGCATTTGCAAAAAGAATTTACATTTAAGGAAACAAGCTTAACAAATTTATTGATAGAAACCCCTATGAATCTTAATTTTTTTTAATAGAAGGGAAATACCTTCTTTTGAGTTCCATTCCCAAATACAAGAAGAGCCAGAGATAAAATGTGTTAGTGATTCATCAAAAAACAGGCAGATTTTAGCTTCTCTTATTTTTAGAAGTAGCTGTCTAGGTACTGGGTTCTGTCAAATGAGAGAGGGATTATATTTGGAAATCCTAATTATGGAGAAGCTTCTTTAAAAAGCAGCCTGAAGCCAAACTGGCTCCCACTGATGCTTCTTTGGTCGTTTCTTTTCTCTCTTTAATTCTTCTGACAGCCTGAAAGGAGTTCACACATAGAATTAAAAGAATTCATTTTGCCCACCCTTGATGTTTCCTGGACTTTGTAGATCCCCTCCAGAAGCTGCAATCTCATCCTCTGGCTGTTACTTTGAAGAATAGTGTCAAGAAATTCATAAATTTAATTTTTAAAATTGGAACACCCAACTCAAATGGGCTAAAACAAAAACAAAAACCGAGAGAGAGAGAGAGAGAGAGAGGAATGTATTAGTTTATTTTATGGAAAGGTACAGGAGCTTCAGGCATGGCTGAATCCAGGTGCTCAGATCATGGCATCAGGAATCAGTTTCTCACATCTCTCTCTCTCTTGCTTAGACTTTAGTTTCAGGCTGGAAGGTACAAAGAAGTCTCCTGGCAGCTCCAGACTTACATTCTACCAGCTTAGTGACCCCAGTGAAAATAACATACCTTTTTCCTAAGAATACCAGGAAAAGTTTCAGATTGGCATCTCATTGGCTTGCACTGGGCCAAATGCCCTTCTCTGCACCAATCATTGTGGCCAGGGGGTGAAATAGATGGATTGGTTAGGCTTGGGGCATGTGCCAACCCCTGGAGTAGAGGGAGGCATCAGCTCCACCCAAACCTCTGCCCAGAAAGACTGACTATGGGGTCAGGGGTGATTTACCAGAAGGACAGTCAGGAGAAGGGACACGTGTGCTGACCAGGCAAAGGTGACCGATAATCTTTGGGAGAAAGTGCTAGTCCACGTCTTCCAGGATGCAGACTCCAAGATAGGATGATAGGATGAAAAATGCTATAATTTCATTTGGGAGAATGCCCATGAGCGAAATGAGGGAGGAAACCAGTGAGGACTTAAAGAACCATCAGACCCCAGGTGAGGGGGAGCAGGAAGGGAGGCTAGGAGAGAGCAGTCAAAAGAAGGTTCCAAAGGGCGTAGAGAAGTTGCTGTCAGGGAGTCCCATGCCTCCTAGGGACAGGCCTGCTTCAGTATCCCTGCTGCAGTTGGTTACTGGCTGGGAGCAGCCCATGGGAGGCCTGGCCTCATTTGCACTGATGGATTTGAGTGCACAGCAGCTGGGGCCCTCGGCCAATTAGGCTTCCATGGCTGGAAGTCTGCAAGGCATTTGCTCATGGCTGCCACAGACAGTAACTGACATTTATAAGAATCACATAGATTAAAAGGCATTTTTATAGCTGATAGCTTACTTGATTACAAATATTATTACCATCCCCCCTTCCATTGTACAGATGAAGAGGGTGAGGCAAGACATTGATCCAAGGCTGTTCACTGTCAGTGAAGATGTGGACTCACACCCTGACCATTGCCTGCCTAGTCTCACACTCCCTCCGTACAGGGTTGTATGATGTCTCCTTAAAATCCATGTCTACCTGGAACCTCAGGGTGTGACCTTATTTGGAAATAGAATCTTTGCATATATAATTATTTACGTTAAGATGAGGTCACACTGGATTAGGGTGGGCTCTAAATTTGTGTCTTCATAAGAAGAGAGACATAAGCTGGGCTTGGTGTCTCAGCCTGTAATCCCAGCACTTTGGGAGGCCAAGGTGAGTGGATTGCCTGAGCCTGCGGGTTCGCGACTCACCCGGGCAACTTAGCAAGACCTTGACTCTACAATAAATAAAAAATTAGCCAGGCATGGTAGTGCGCACCATTACTTCCACCTACTTGGAAGGCTGAGGCAGAAGGATCGCCAGAGCCCAGCAGGTCAACACTGGGGTGGCAGTGAACGTGCCACTGCACTCCAGTCTGGGTGACAGAATGAGGCTCCAACTCCAAAAAAAAAAAAAAAAGAGAAGAGAGACATGGAAGAAACAGAGGAAAAAGAAGAGAGACATGGAAGAGACAGAGGAAAGAGGTTGTGGGATGAAGGAGGCAGAGACTGGAGTGAGAAGCCACAGGCCAAGGAACACCAAGAACTGTCAGCCACTACCAGAAGCTAGAAGAGAGGCAGGGAAAGGAATTTTTCCTGGAGGCTTCAGAGGGAGCATGACCCTGTAACACCTTGAGTTTGGACTTCCAGCCCCCAGAGCTCTGAGGAAGTACATTTCTGTTGTTTCAGTTATTCATTGGTGGTTATTTGTTATGGCATCCCCCAGGAAACTGATACATCATTCTAAGAGAAGCTGCTTCCCTCTAGTTCTTCTCTTTGTGGTGCGTGATCCTGTCCTTTCCCCAGCCCCACGGGTGCCACTGATTGGATAATTCCAAAGCCTAGGCTGACCTTGTGGTCAGATGACCGAGGCACCAACTGTTGGGTCAAGAAGACTTTATCGTGTGCAAGTATGAGGGAAGTAGCTGAGGAAAGAGATATGGTCACGTTGACATGGTCTTGTTTTCCTGCTGGCAGGATGTCATGACAAGGGCACTTCATCTCTGTGGTCCTCTTTCCCAAAATTCTTAGCTTCAGTCTAATCACAAGAATCATCAGACAAACCAGCAATTCAGAGGCATTCTATAAACTGTGTGACCTATACTCTTCAAAAAGGTCAAGGTCATGAAAAATAAGGGAAGACAAGCACACTGTCACAGATTGGTAGGGACTAAGGGACATGACAGCCAAATGCAATGTGGGATCCTAGAACAATAAAAAAGATGTGAAGGGAAAACTGGCAAAATCCAAATGAAATCAATTCAGTTAATGGCATTATACTAACGTTAATTTCTTAGTTTTCACACATGTACCATGGTTATGGATGATGTTAGACATTAGGGGTATATGGGGGGACTTCCAGCACCTCTGTAAATCTGAAATCAAGTTGGGCTTGGTGGCTCAGCCTGTAATCCCGCGCCTTTGGGAGGCTGAGGTGAGTGCATTGCCTGAGCCCACGGGTTCGAGACCCGCCTGGGCAGCGAGACCTCATCTCTATAATAAATCAAAAAAATCAGCCGGGCATGGTAGCACATGCCTGTAATTCCAGCTACTTGGAAGGCTCAGGCGGAAGGATCGCCGGAAGGATCGCCGGAGCCCAGCAGGTCGAGGCTGCGGTGGCCAGGAGCGGCCACTGCACTCCAGTCTGGGCGGCAGAGTGAGTCTCCAACTCAAAAAAAAGAAAAAAATCTGAAATCAATCCATAGTAAAAAGATTATTCAGAGGGGTGGACGGGGAGAGAGAGAGAGACAGAGAGAGAGAGATAGAGAGAGAGAGAGATTGGGGTGGGGGGAGAGATTGAGAGAAATACCCTTGTGACCATTCAGAGCAGGGAGAAACATTGGTTTATGATGTACCTCTTCTAAATCACATGAGGTATGAAGAGACTTCATATACTATCCTTGAATATATCTGTCCGCACATTCATCATCTAACTAGTATTTATTTAGCATTTATTATATAATTATACAATATTCTAAGTGCTGGGTGTGCAACTGTGGACAGACGATTCTGTTTCTGAATTCATGGAACTTTTTTTGTAGCAAAAAAGCAGACTATCATCTATCTATCTATGCATCTGTCTGAACTAACAATAAGCTATCAGATGGGGATTAAGTGTTTCAGAAAACTATGAAGCATCAGGGGGGAGGTGATCAGAGAAGCGTTCTTTGAAGAGGTAACCTAACAGGGACATGAATGACAAAGAAACCCGCCATTCAGAGAACAGGAGAATGTGCAGTCCAGGCAGAAGGCACAGCTGATGCAAAGACCCTGAGGTAGGAGCCAACTTGAAGTTTTGATAAACAGAGGAAAAGCCTGAGGCTGGAGCATAGTGGGAGACAGGAGGGTGGTAGGAGATGAGGGCCAAGGGGCATGGAGTGGGTGTGGGGGTAGGGGATGGAGGGCATGTAGGCCAGGTAAAACCATTTTTGCAAAACACAGTGGGAAGACACCAGAGGAGTTTCACGAGAGGGAATGGTATGTCCTGGTTTGATTTTCAGCAGACGGCTGAGGAGGTTTTTGCAGCTGCCCAGGCAGGCATGGATGGTGGCCAGGAGGCTAGAGCAGGGCTCCGTGAAGTTTTCCTTCACAATAAACCTTCCTTTCACAGGGCTTTCTGTTTCTTGCAGTCAAATATGTGCTGATCATGACTCAGACTTTCTGATGCCACATCTGTTATTTCCTCACCATGCTCCCAGGTCTTCAGTGAAATTGGCAACATTTTCTTTCAGCGTATCTTGCATTTCATATTCCTTGTCTGTGCTCCCTTTTCTCCCCTCTGTGTAACCAGCACTCTAACGTCTCTCTTCTTGGGGCCTATATTGGCCTTGTTTTTGAGCAAAAACACCTCCTGTCCCCTAGTTTTTCTCTTCTTCCTTCAAAACTTACCTGTCTTGCATTCATTATCTCAAACCTCTTCTCCTTGCAAGGGATAAGCTGATCAATGTAATCTTGCTAAGCTAAAAAGGAGTATTTCTTCAGATAATATTGACATTTTCTTTTTTTTTTTGAGTTGGAGTCTCACTCTGTCACACAGACTGGAGTGCAGTGGCATACTCCTGGCCACCGCAGCCTTGACCTGCTGGGCTACGGCGATTCTTCCACTTCAGCCTTCCAAGTAGCTGGAACTACAGGCGTGCATTACCACGCCCAGCTAATTTTTGATTTATTGTGGAGATGAGGTCTCATCAAGTTGCCCAGGCGGGTGTCGAACCCACGGGGCTCAGGCAATTCACTCACCTCAGCCTCCCAAAGGTGCGGGATTACAGGCTGAGCCACCGAGCCTGGCTAGACATTTTCATGATGATTTTTATTGCCTTCAGACTCAGCAAACATTTGTTTTGCTGAGCTCTCTATGGGCCACCTCTATACAGGCCCTTTCAAATGTCTTAATCCCCTTTGGCTCTTATAAACTTCTGGGGAGGTAGCCACTTTCATTCCATTTTACAGATGAAAATGAAATGTCTCAGAATCTATTTTCCCTTTGCTTGCAGTGAATTATGGGAGTATCAGGATGAGCCAATGAGGAGAAACAATTTTGTGTTTGATGCTCTGCAAGATTGACTTGAAAATGACATATAAATTCTTATAAAATTACCCTCTGGAACTTATCTGGTTCCCCTCACAAACCAGCAGGCATTTCAAGTACAGTCGAACTTGTGTCCCCTGGGGTTTCCTCTCTCTTCATTTTCTCTGCTGGGAAGGGCTAGTGAGAGGCTCCCGGGTTTGGCATCTGAGTGAGCAGAACTGTTCCCTATGGCTGTGACTTTAGAGCCATCAGCTTTGGGGTGGGGGATTTGCAGTTCCCCCTCAACCATCCCTTCCCATCTTTTCCCCACGCTTTCTCTTCTGTATGGTCCAGGTCCATGACAGGGGCCCTGGAAGGGTAGGGGACTGGATTTCTCTGTTTAGTTTCTTTTTAGTTTTTTTCCCAGTGTTCAGATTCCTGTAATGACCCCCATCTCCCTGAAGGGCAAGTACAGGCAGCTAGGCGATGGCAAGAGAAGTTCACCTGAAGATCTTGCACTGATTGAAGTCTTTGCCCACATGCTGGAAGACTCCCTCCTAGGAAAAGAACTCTCGCACCAGTGTCTGGGCCTCCTCACTTCAGAATCCAGTTTTCTCCATGTGTATGACTTGTAGTCCACCTGCCAATCTGGACTCGTTGCAAAGGCAAGCTCCTGGCCTCGGAAGACCCAGACTCCAGAAATGGAGCTGTTATTGTTGGTTCCAAAGAGGATGACACTGGCAAAGGCATTCTTCTTTAGCTTGTCCAATCGCTGGAGCATTCTAGTGATGAGGTTACAACTCATAAAGGTCTGGGTGAGCTCTTCAGGGAAGTGGTATTCAGAATACCACAGGGACCAGCCATCCTTATCAAAGTGCTCCCCCAAATATGGCAGTGCCACAGAGAGTATGTCCTTGTTGGAGTACTTGCACTTAAATTCATCCAACACAAAGGTACTGTTGGACAGGTGACAAAGAGATCCTTGGCCTTGGGCTCAGCAGCCAGGGCCTGCTCACATTTGTCTACCTCCTCCACAGGAGTAGGGGCAGCTACCTTTTTCTCCTCCCTCCTCTCAGTCTGGGTCTTCTGCTTCAGTTCCCGTGAGCCCTTCTCTTTCCATGGGATGTCCCTTCCAGGCTGCTTCTCTGCATACTTTTTGGCATCAAACTGGGTCATTTTCTCATAAAGTTTCTCTTCCCCCAAGACAGCATGGAAATGGGGCTGGTTAATGTAGGTGAGGAATCAGTGGTTGGTATTAGGAAAGACCTGGCAGAAAGAAGACTCCAGGACCTGTTTATAGAGCCACAACAGGGTGCACACAACCGTAATGTCAGCCAGTGTCACTCGTTCACCCACCAGAAAAATTCTCATCTTCAAGTGAGCATCCAGCGGCCCCAGAATTCACCTCACTTCCTCCTTTGCATTCTCAGTGGCCTGTATGTTGTGATGCATGATGCCCAAAGTGGGGAACACCCAGGTACTGACTGGGGACACTGTCGTTATCAGCAAAGCTCACCCACTGCACCCCTGGGCTGCTGCCTCTGGAGTACTTCCATGCAGCTCCTTATTGCTCACAGAGTAGGCAAAGGCATTGCACTCACACAGAATCCATCGTCACCCTCAAATGCTGGAACCTTGCTGGCAGGAAATTTGCAGAGAAATTCAGGGGTGTGGTTGGTTTGACCAAAGTAGAAATGGAGTGATATGGAGAGCACGCGGATCTGAGGCCTGATGTACTGAGCAGCAATGAGGGCCTTGAAGGCACTCCAGTTTTCAGAATATGTGTATAGGGTCCCAGCCACCATGGTGATTCTCTATGTAGTTTCCCAGATGGATGGTGATGGTGGACGATCCGTGAGCTGTTGGCACAGCCCAGAGGAAGAATCTCTAACCCAGGAAATAAATAGCTCATAAAATGATGCCCATTCATTCATTCACTCAATCATTCATTCATTAATCAACTATTTACTTGGTATTTATTCCATGCCAGATAATCATGTTAGATATATAAGACAGATGTGGTTTCTGTCCTCAAGGAACTGACACAGTCAGTAACTCCAGCATTGATCTTCTGGGATGATGATCTAGTCTAGGTCTTCCTGCTTATTTAAAGAAAGAAGCATCTGGAAAACATGGGGCTTCTTGCAGAATCCTCTTAACCACTGGCGTATTCCATTGGTGATAACACAATTCAGCGTGGTCACGTCTCCCTCTCTCCTACTGGGGGTCACAATGGAAGGAGATGGGTTGTTACCTAGAGGTTAAACTTTGTGCAATGAAGACAGAGAAGAGGATACACCCACTTTGAGAGGAGTTAGGGAAGGTTCTTGGGGAGAATGGACAGGCGCCCTGTTCCTGGCCTGTGCTGGCCCTTTAGTGTTGCTCAATATAACCTAGTGCTTGAGGGCATGGGCTTTGACATCAGACAGACGTGGGGTGAGGCCCTGCTTGATTACTTGCTAATGTATGAGTTTAAAACAGATATCAGTCAGGCTCGGTGGCTCAGACTGCAATCCCACATCTTGGGAGGCTGAGGTGAGTGGATTGCCTGAGCCTGTGGGTTCGAGACCCGCCTGGGCAACTTGGCGAGACCTCATCTCCACAATAAATCAAAAATTAGCCGGGCGTGGTAGTGTGCGTCTGTAGTTCCAGCTACTTGGAAGGCTGAGGTGGAAGGATCGCCGGAGCCCAGCAGGTCGAGGCTGCGGTGGCCGGGAGCAGCCACTGTACTCCAGTCTGGGCGACAGAGTGAGTCTCTAACTCAAAAAAAAAATAAAAATAAAAATAAATAAAAAATAAAACAGATATCGTGCCCTCTCTGAGCCTCAGTCTTCCCACTGGAAAAATGGGGATTATTTTTTGGATCTACTTTCAAGGGCTGCTTTAAGTATTAATCAATATTCAGCATGTAAAGAACTTAGTTGAGGTCTTGGGAATTTGCTATTATCATTCTTCCTATATTCTGAGGTGACTAACAGAATCACAAAAGAAGAATTTCATTCTGGACGGATGTAATCAGGGAGGTCTCCTTGGAGGAAGTGTGCCCTCTGGGTCTCTAAGCTTGCCAAGAACAGGGTTATCATTTTTTCGCCCTTCTGTGTTCTTAGCATCTGACATATAAGTCAGTCCTCAACATATGTTTGTTGAGTGAATAAATGAGTGACTAGCCAGGATCTTGAAAGAGGGATAGGTTTTGCACGTGGAAAGGACTTACGGGCATTTTTCTCTTCCCAGGGACTGAATTTATTAGCGGAGTCAAGCCATTAATAAATTAATGATGATTAATAAATTACTGTAGATAAATAACAATCTCCATTAACATGCTATTGTGCCTTTTCAGGGTTCAACCAAGACTATCATGGTGTGTGGTGCCACCTCACCTCAATTTATTTAATGAAATATGAGATATGCCACAATTTATTTAAATGAGCCCCTACCGTTGGACACTTAGGCTGTTCCAGTTTGTCGTCATTATAAGGGATGTCACAGTGCTAACCCTCGTACAGACATCTAATCATTTCCTTAGGTTCAATTCCTGGGCAGGGTCTCATGTCTCCAATGGTGGGGATGTTTAATTTTTTGAAGCTTTTGTATATACCGTGCTAGATACCCTCCAGAAATGCTGTACCAATTTCCCTGCCACCTGCCAGTCAGCCCATCTGATTGCTAATCATCCACCCGCGAGATGGGCTCTCACCATTTCTGCAGCACTTGTCACTTCCTTCGCTGCTTGGCCAAGGGGAAATCGTGGGGTGTGCGAGGCTCTCCCTTTTCCAAGCCTGCTGAATATCTGTCGTGTCATGTTAGGATTACATAAGTGTGATGTTGAGAAATCTCCTCGGAGGAAAGAGACTCCCCAGATGTAGGAGCCAGTGTTGGAGCAGGGAAGGAGAAATGCATGGGGCATTGAGATGCTGGTCATGTGACATCCTCCTTCCCTCCATCCCTCTCCCCAGCTCCCCTAGTCTCCTGTGGAGGTAAAC
Organism: Carlito syrichta; assembly: GCF_000164805.1. Lineage (NCBI taxonomy): Eukaryota > Metazoa > Chordata > Mammalia > Primates > Tarsiidae > Carlito > Carlito syrichta. The sequence continues at coordinate 278,595 of NW_007249662.1, read as the reverse complement.
GTTTTCAACCTCTTCCCACCTCACATGCAAAACAGAAATAAGAATCCTCCATCCTAGGCCTCCCACATCTTTTATAACTCCTGCCCCACTGTTTTGTAATTTGAGAGCTCTTTTCTATATCTCCATTAGCCTGTAGCTTGGAAGGGTGGAGTCTTAGTCATTTCAGTACCACCAGCATCTGGCATAGGATAACAGTAAAAACCTGGCCAGGTGTGGTGGCACACACTTGTAATCCCAGTACTTTGGGAGGCCGAGGTGGGAAGACTGCTTGAGCCCAGGAGTTTGAGATCAACCTGGGCAACATAGCAAGACCTCATCACTACAAAAAAATTAGCCAGCCATGGTGGTACGTGCTTGTAGTCCCAGTTACTCAGGAAGCTGAGGCAAAAGGAACTCCTGAGTCCAGAAGGTCGAGACTGTGGTGATCGTGCCACTGCACTTCAGCCTGGGTGACAGAGAGAGGTCTTGGCTAAAAAAAATATAAAATAAAATATAAAATAAAAACCTAATAAAACGAAGGTAATAACAGCAGTAGCTAATGTGTTGGGCACTTACTGTGCCAAGCCCTTTATATATTGTTTCTCATTGAATGATCTCAGTAAATGAATGATGTAGGTATTACTATTCTCATTTTACAGATGAGGATGCTAAGGTTTAGATAGATGGAGTGACTTGCCCAAGGTCGCACAGTCAGTGAGTGGAAGAGGCAGGACTTGGAGTCAGCTCCCTCTCAACTATTCTGTTAAGAACTTGGTGATGGTCTCAGCCACCAAGTGGGAAGCCAACGTTCCCTCTGCTCCCTCCTCAATACTAGCTAATTATTGGGAGACTTTAACAGATATCTGTTTCCAATGGAGCTGAAAAATCTGGTTTATTCATCTCCAGGGAAAAGTCAGACTGGGGTTTGAAGGGATCTTAGGTGAGTGCTTTGAAAGACCTACCTGGAAATAGCTCTCTCTCTCTCTCTCTCTCTCTCTCTCTCTCTCTCTCTCTCTCTCTCGAACTCCCAGTCTCTAATCTCAGTGCTTGGGGTCCCTCCTTTATAGATTCAATCCTTTTCCATCAGTGTTTAAGGCTCCTTTTGAAAATGTAGAGTCAATAAAGCTGGTGGGGGGAGCAGAAAATATAGAATCTTCCAGCAAATGTCAGCCTCCTCCATCCTTAATGCCTTGGCGGGCATGAGGACATTGGAAAATTTTCTCCCAGGGTGCTGTCCCTTACTCTACTCTTTTCTTTCCACTTGTCCACATTCAACCCAGCTCAGGGCCAACCTTCCTCTCAGGCAGGTTTCCTGGCCTCTCCCAGTTCATTCAGCCTTCTTCTGCCTCTTCTAGTCACTGACTGGATGATATTGGACAAGTCAGTCTGCCTCTTGGAGCCTCAGCATCCTCCTTTGTAAGAACAATGATGATAATAATAATAATAATAATAGCTCTCCCTACAGCTGCAACTCTGGCATTACTCTTCTGGAACGATTATGCAGCCCAGGTACCCCTAAAATTGTTCAAAGACAGCAACATCCTGCAGATATGGGCTCCTTGCAGAATCCCATGTATTGTTGGCACATTTCATTTATGGTAACTAAATATGCAATTTTGGGTGGTCAGATGGCCCCTTTATGAGATTTCAGTAGCACAAAAGATACAAGCATCCATCAAAATTTCTAAAAATAATTTGCTTATTCAACATTGACCCAACATGCACAAGACTGAGCTGTGTTTTTGGCATGTCCAGTCTGGTGGGGGAGCTAGTTTTAACGTGGGGCAATCATAGGAAGCAAGTTAGGCTCTGTCCTAGGTGTTCAGATGAGGAAAATACATGTGGTCAGGCTTCAGTGAGTGCCAGTGATTCATGTGCTGTGGGTCAGATTCTGGAAAGGACCTGGGAGAGGGAGGATGCTGTGTGCTTCCATTACTCCCTTTGCCTAAAACCATGAATCTGGGTTTACTGGCTTTGCTGGGTCGCAGCCCTGGGAGACAGTTGCAAAGGGGCAGTGGGGGAAGTTAGACAGGCAAACCTAGCCTGTCTGGAGGACTGATTTCAGGGCAGATAATGCTATGGAGGTGCTGGAAATGAAAGAGAAAATCACATTTATTTTTGCCCTACATTACATTGCTTAAATAAATTTGCATAGAAGAAAACATTATGTCACTGCTGGAAACAGGAACATGATAATTTTCTAATGCACTTTAAAGTAAAAATGTAATATCCAAACATTGAAAAAAATACATGTCCATAGACCACTTGGCATCACCTTTTGGATTTCAGCACAGCATGTATCACTCCTTGGAATACTCCTCTCTTCAATAATAAAATAATCAGCACAATGGCAACAATACTAAAGATGATACATATAGGGCTTCCTTTGTGCTGGGCTCTGTCCTGAGTGCTTTTACATACATTGGCTAATGTGATCTAATGACAGCCTTGTGAAGAGGTGATATTATTCACTTTACTGATGGGAAAACTGAGGCATGGGGAGGTTTTTTGTTTTTGTTTTTGTTTTTAGCAGCTATCTCAAGGCCACACTGTTTGTATGTGGAAGTGAGATTTGAACCATGGCAGCCTTGCTCTAAAACCTGATCTTTTAATCATTTCATTATACAATCTCTGCTGTTTCTGTCTTTCTGGTACCTACAGTCATTTTGTGCTGGGCATTTTCTTGAGGATGGAAAGAGTCTAGTTAGCACTTAGCACACAGTAGGAGCTTAATAAATGGTAGATGCTACTCATTATTTAGAGTATACAAAACTCATTCCCATTCATTAGCTCAGTGAAACTTCCTGGTCACATTGGGAGGTCAGCAGGGAAGGTATTGTGATCCTACGTTACAATTGAGGAAACTGAGGTTCAGAGTATGCCAGTGACATGCCCAAGGTCACACAGCTGGGAAGTGGGGGAGCCATGACTCAAACCCAGAGCATCAGAAGGCAAGTCAAAGTTCCTTCCTCCAGCAATGCCTTGTCTGATGATGTAGCATTGACTGATTAATAATATTTGTTGGTTTGTCTTCAAAACTTGCCTTGCCAAATCCTCCTGTGCTTTGTAATCACCTTATATTTTCCTAAGGAGGCTAATGGGCTCCCCAAGACTTGCCCCTTTTCCTGGTGGGAGGGGATCTGTCAGGGCACAGAAGCCAATCTTGGGGAGACAGCAACTCTCTCTCTCCCCGCCCCTTGCTCTCTCCCTCTCTCTCTCTGTCTCCTCTCTCTCTCCACTCTCTTGCTCTCTCTCCCTCTTTCTCCCCCCTCTGTCTTGCTCTCCCTCTCTTTCCCTTCCTCTCTTGCTCTTTTCCTCTCTCTCTCACTCTTTCTCTTGCTCTCTAATCTCTCCGCATCATTTACTTGTTTTTTGACTGATTCCTTGTGATGAGTTGAGCTCTTGGAAAGCTGCCCTGTGACATTTCTTCCCTTTTGTGTTCCTGATGATAGCATTTCCCTGGAGGCCCTCAGAGGAGAAGGAGGAGGAAGGGATGAAGAAAGCATGGACACCCTTGTGGTGCTGTCTAGCGACAGAGGCTGGTGGTCAGGCAGATGCTCTGCGCCCCTTCTCTTGTAGGGCACACACACACACGGCATTGTCCAGAACAGGCTGTAATGTGGTTCCTTTGGCTAAGTGGGAGCTCGACTGTGATCCCTCAAGCTGATTTGCTCCAGGCATCTTGTCATAAGGTGTGCTGGCAGACTGGCTGGATTAGTTTCCTCTTGCTGCTGTAACAAATAGCCACAAAAGTAGTGACTTAAAACAACACGGTTTTATTTTCATACAGTTCTGCAGATCGGAAGTCCTCCAGTCAAGGAGTCAGCAGTATGTCTGTGTTCCTTCTCGAAGCTCTAGGGGAGAATCTGTTTCCTCATCTTTTCCAGCTGCTCACATTCCTTAGCTCGCAGTTCCTCCCTCATCTTTAAGACCAGCAGCATGGCACTTTCACATCTCTGCCCACCTCCCTCTCCTTCCTACACCTCCATCATTCCCTCTGCTCCCTGAGGCTAGCCTTCCTGCCTTCCTCTTCTAAGGACCTTAGTGATAACATTGGATCCACCTGAATAACCCAGAGCAATCTTCCCATCTCAAGATCTTTAACTTAGTCACATTTGCAAAGCACCATCACCGTGTAGGGTAATACATTCACCACCTTTGGGAATGAGGACACAGGCATCTTTTGGGACCATTGTTCTGCCCACTCCATTTTCTTTGTTTTTTGTTTTTTTTGAGTTGGAGTCTCACTCTGTCGCCCAGACTGGAGTGCAGTGGCCGCTCCTGGCCACCGCAGCCTCGACCTGCTGGGCTCCGGGGATCCTTCTGCAGTTGGGAGCCGGCCATGGAGGCCTGCCTGAGCATTAGGGATCCAGGCAGGCTGAGGACCCTGAGACCACTAGGACGAGTTCAGGAGCTGAAGGCCCATTGCCTCTTCCCTTCTTTGCTGTTTTGGCACGTTCCACTAGCAGGGACTTTGATGATCTAAGCATGAAGTTCTGAGAGTACGACAGGCATGGCTTACTTTAGGAGTCCATTGTTCCTGTTTCTCACAGACTGTGGTTTCGGCTTTAAAGGTAACATAATTCAAACTCAGGTCACATTTGGGAGCCTTTAATATGGTACAAGCTTCTTTAAAGATTTAATAGTATATTTGTAGAATTAGTATATACATACAAAGTGCTGTTTCAACCTTAATAATACAGATAAATATATATCTAGAGCTACTAGAAATGGCCCAGCACAAACTTTGGGCCACATTCCTAAGGGCCCAGCGCATACTTTGGACTAGGCTGCTTTCCTTTTAACTGGGTTTTAGCTACAGTTAGTATAGTGTTTTTTTCTACTTATTATAGAAATTGAATTTATTTTATTCATAGAAAGTATTGTAGAATAGGTTATGCTACATTAGTAAATTATGTCAGTTCAAGTATGATCAAACATGATATTTTGAGGTTTAATAAAAATACAGCTAACTTTAGAAATTACATTGTTTCCACTTTCTACATTTGCAGTTTTGGCTTTAATACAATTTACAGTTTATATTCGGGTTTTATTTTTAGCTTTATTGCTGATGATCAGGATTAGGATTTAGAAATTTTTATAAAAGTTAAAATAGATTTATAGGATTTCAGAACAGCCATTTTGTTAAGAGATTGTAATCAATTGTTCCCAGAAACGGCCCAACATGATCTTTTGACTGGACCACATTCCTTAGGAATTGGTTTGGGTTAGAATTAAGAGTTTCTATAGTGTAGGTAGAATTAGCGTGAAATAGAGAAGAATTGGGATTTAGGTTGGATATTAGGGGTCGTGTAAGCATAGGTTTTAAAAGTTATTGATTATTAGAATATTATGATATTAGAATTGCTGTATTGCTTTTAAGAAATATTAACCAAACATGAGGAACAGTGAGATAGTTTTGGGATCCCCATTCATCATACTCCAGGAAACACCTGGCGGATGGGGGACGCCCCTCATCCACCTGGTTCTATGCTCATGTAAATGTCTTGTGATTTAATTGGGATTGCCCTTCCTCTTACTCCAGGAAACAGCTGGTGGGTAAGGGATGCCCCTCATTAATTGGCTTTGTGTTCATGTAAAGGTTTTGTGATTGTTCTTCCTCATGCCTGAGGAAACACCTGGTGGGTAGGGGGCACCCCTCCTGCACCAGGCTTTGTGTTCACGTGAAAGACTTGTGAGACTGCCTGTGTAAAATCTGGGGATAAATACTCGCTGTAAGTTTCAATAAACGGCTTCTGCTCAATTCACTGAACAGTTGTCCACTTTCTTTTTTTCTCTTTATATCTATCCCTCCATCTTTCTTTCTTTTAATATCTATCCTTATAGAAATGCCGATGCCATCACACCTTCCAAGGGACCACTTAAATCTCTTTTGGGGGCTGCCTCCCCCAAATTCCACCTCAGCCTTCCAAGTAGCCGGAATTACAGGTGCACACTACCATGCCTGGCTAATTTTTTGATTTTTTATTGTAGAGATGAGGTCTCGCCTGCCCAGGCGGGTCTCGAACCCGTGGGCTCAGGCAATCCACTCACCTCAGCCTCCCAAAGGCGCGGGATTACAGGCTGAGCCACCGAGCCCAGTTACCACCCCACTTTCTAAGTGAAATGGAGCAGTCTTCCTTTCTGGGCTATCTCAGTACCCATCTCAGATACATCTAAACGGAGACAAACCATTTAGATTCACACCCTGCCCTCTTGCTTCTTCCTGGCTATGTTACCTTGGGCAAGTCCTGGGATGGCGCCATGTCTAACTTCCTCATCTCTAAATGAGTAAATAATGTAACACTGCTCCAACGCCCTACTATAAGTCACGGATAGTGCTGGGGTGATTAAACATGGCACCTGATAAATAATAAGCACCCCCCCCAAAGGGAGAGACTGTTGTAATTAGGGATGCCCTACAGCATAATGATTATGAACTCAGAGGGTCTTGGGGTCTTGGTTCAAATCCCAATCTCATCACTTATGAACTAAATGACCTCAGGTGAGTTGGTTTAAGTTTCTGAGACTCATTTTCCCCATTTGAAAAATGGGAATAAAACCATGATCATCCTAACGCAGGATTGTTGTGAGGATAATAACATGGTGTGCATGCATAGTTATCACTACCAGCATCATTTTCCATCCTCTTTGTGGATGGTGGAGAGTCTTCATGGGCTGCCTCTCACCTCAACAGAACAAGGCATCTTGCTGAATCCGGTACCCTGAGGAATCTCTTTGCAATACCCCATCTTTGAACGAAGACTCGGAGAGCATCAGAGCCTGGCCAGGCTCAGCCTTCAGGAGACTGGTTTCAATGCATCTCCCTGCTGCAGGGCCAAGAGGCTGTCAGTACTCACAGCAGCAGCTGGTTCTGTGAACAGAGTTCTCCAGAGCACTAGGGACAGAAGAAGGGTTTGGTGATGGTGACTGAGGAAGTGGGGAGGGTGGGGCGGTGGTCCCTGGGAAGGTAGGGTTTATTCCTAGATGGTCTGGACACCAGGGAGGATGCAGAGATCTGGTTTCAACCATATTATTATTTTTAAATTTTGCTGCAAAGCCATTGTTTCAATGAAGGCTTGGGCAAATGCCCAGTATGCAAAGCAGTTAAAAGCACAACTGTTCTACTTTCAACCAGGGTTGGGGGTTACCCCAGGTCTCCTCTTCACATCCATGGGGGCCTCCAGGAGGCCTGGTTTGAGAAAAAACTGACAGGGATGTCAAGACACAGGCTTTGGAGTCAGACCTAGGATTTGCATTCCTGTCTCTGCTATGTGTATGTGAACTTGTGGGCCTCACTTCACCTGTCTGAGTCTTAGTCTTTTCATCTGAAAATGGGGCAGTAATAGCACCCACCTCATGTAGTTGTGATGTTTGGAGAGAGTAGCTGTAAAGTGATTAGTATAGTGCTTGGCACATGGTAAATGTTTAGGCATTTAGCAGGTGGTAGCTGTTTTCATTCCCTAAGGGAGAGCTGAATTCATGATAGGTCCTCCCAGAATATATGCTCAATACAAGGGAAGATGTGAGGTGGAGTAGAAATTACTGGAATTGGAACCGAAGAGGCCTGGGAACTACTTGGGTTCTGATTTCAACACCAGTATCTTGAGTGACTTTTGTCCCTCTCTGGGCTTCTTGAGTCACTCTTCTAATGTTTATTGAGGGCTTACTATGTGCCCAAGTCTGTTCTATGTACTAGAACACAAGTCCTAGCATCTGAAAGGCTTAATGATATACTCAGCTCTGTTACTTCCTAGCTCTGTGACTGTGGAAAGTTCACTTCTCTTGGGTCCTCATTTTCTCCATCTGGAAAGTGAGACGAATGATTTATGGCACAGGATCTTCCTAGAAAATATTCAAAAAGATCATGCCAAAAAATTGCAGCATGCATTTGGACATAACTCTGAGAGGAAGACATTCTGGAACATGGGGTTTGGAATCACACAACTCTGGGTTTGAATCCTGTGTCTGCAATTTTCTGTATAATCTTGAGCAAGGGATTTAATTTCTTGAGTCTCAGTTTCTTCATCTGTAAAATGGGGATAATAACACTACCCTCAAAGGGTCATGGTGAGGACTCAAGAAGATGATACATGTTAAGTTCCTGAGCACATAGTAGGTTCTCAATAACTGCCATCTTTGTCACCACCAACATAATCATCAACATCATCACCATAATCACTCTCAACACCATTACTAACTAATTGCTGTCATTATCATCACAGTGACGATGACCACCACAACCACCATCATCCTCATTATTACCATCTATAAAATGAAGTTCAGTGGCTCAATTCTATAATCCCAGTAATTTGGGAGGACTGGGCAGGAGGATCACTTGAAGCTAGGCATTCAAGACCAGCCAGGGCTACATAGTGAGACTCTGCTGCAATAATAACAATAATAATAATAATAATAGTAATAATAAATTAGCTGGGCCTGATGGCTTATACCTACAGTCCCAGCTACTCAGGAGGCTGAGGTGGTAGGATACCTTGAGCCCAGGAAGTCGAGGCTGCAGTTAGCTATGATTGCATCATTGCTCTCCAGCCTGGGCAACAGAGTGAGAGTCTGTCTTAGAAAAAAAAAAGTCTAAATAGTCTCTATGATCTGGACATTCTGGCATTTTAAGCCTTGGCTTTCATGGGGAGAATTAAGCAACAAATGTAGTAGCTCACCCTGGGCCACCTGGATGGGAAACTTGAGATGTGAGTTTTCAGTAGAGACAGTTCTCCTTCGCTTTGCAGAGTAATTCCGGGCAGATCTTGGTCTGTCTGAGATTCCCATCCTTTCCCCAACATGCACCCCATCCCACAGTTGGCAGAAATAGGACCCTTGCACCCTGCAACACTGGGAGTCATGGGAATTTGTACCTCATTTTACATTTCCCTTTTTAATAATTTTATTTCATTGTCTATAGTGTGATTTCACTTCAGAAACCCAGTCTGGATTTTGAGGATGGGTCTTTGGCCAAGGCTCAATCTACTTCTTTAAACCTAAAATTTCCCCTCATCCCACTTGAAATTTCTCTTCAAACCACATGCTGAAGAGTGAGATTGGCACATGCCTTCCTGGGTCTGTGTCAATTCCTTTATCCTCTCTGTCAAAACATTTGCAGTGCAGGACAGGTTACAGATCATGGAATCATAGCAACCCACAACTTGGGTATTCCTAATGCCTATCTAGGAAAATAATGTAGTCATATACTCATTTTACAGATGGGACTTGGAAGCATTAAATGACTTTTCCAAGGTTGTATGGGACTGGATCTGGCTTCCAGAAACCTGTCAAGTGCTTATTCCATGAAGCTATCCTGCTCCTTAGACATTTCCATTTCATAAGCCTCAGTTTTTCTGCTCTGACTTCTAAGTTACCCTGGGTACTGGTCAGAAATCTACAGCACTATGGGTGAGGACAGGCCAGCCGGACTGACCTTTGGGGAGAAAACCCACTTGGAGACCCCTGCACTGGCACTAAATTCTTCTCTGATCAGAGAGGAGCAGCGAAGGTCTGGGGGTGTGTGGGAGACGGGGTGAGAAATTATAGCTCCTTTGATGGAAGATTGAGCGATGGTCTTAGAACAAGTGTGCAGTAGGTAGGCTGTCACTGAGTGTGATGTCGAGAATACCGTCCCCACCCTTCTGGACTCCCCCTTTCTCCTCTCTAATCATCCAATTACTTAACTTATCTGCCTGAGGGGAGGGCGTCGCTTCCCGTTCATCCCCTGCTCCGCGGCATCTCAGCGCTGTCCGTGGTGCTGACCGCCAATCCCCTGATTGCCATTTCGACCAGCTAGGATCTCTGGTGCGCCCAACCTCCCCTCCCGGCCTCCCACCTTCCTCTCTCCAGGCACTGCACACATAAACCACAGTGGGAGACAGGCTTGGTCCCTTGCACTGGGAAGCGGCTGCTCCCTCCCTTGCTCACACAGGGTTTTGCCGTAGTGGTGGCAGCGCGGTGGAATCCGGCACTGGGGAAGCAATTGATTCGTCCACTGCCAGCAGCCCAGAGTTGCCTACGCGGACTGAAGAGGAAAGGGGGGGGGGGGCGGCGGAAGAGGGAGAGGGAGAGAGAGGGAGCGAGAGGCTCGCAGAGCAAAACCCTTCATCCATGTGGAGGACAGTCTGAGGGAGCCACTGTCTTCGCCTCGTCCACTGACTCACTGGCTGGTCTGAGTTTTCTCCTCTCCTGGCAGTGGTATTTCTTTTTGTCTTGGTCCTGCATGATTTAGGGGTAGTTGGTGTGTGTGTGTGTGTGTGTGTGTGTGTGTGTGTGTGTGTGTGTGCATGCGCGTGCACTGGCGCTTTGATTTTATTTTGGGAAGAGTAGGAGAGTCGAATGAACAATTTTCTTTCAGGCACCTCCGCTGAGCTTTCCAACCAAGTCATCAGGACTTAGCATCTTCCTACTCGGCAGAGAAGAGAGGAGTTGGCAAGAATTTGGCTCACCCGTTCCCCCTGCAATCCTCTGGTGTCGCGGTAAGTGCTATTCCTGTCGGTTGTGCAAATGGGCTAGGGGTGTTGGAATCCCTAATGAGAGATCTGTGCACGAGCCAGTGAGGTAAAAGGTAGTTGGGAGCATAGGGGTATTGAGGAATGACCATGTTCATTTGCCCACATGCTGCAGTGTTTCATCTCCTAAGCAACACCCCAAAACCAAATGAGACTTCGGCTCAGTGCCCGGGCAGGGGATAAAATGTGCCCATGTTTTAGGCAATGCCATCAAGACTGTGACTTCTGCCCAGTCTGCCCTCGGCTTTGTATCAGCTGCTGTTGAAAGTAACCAGCAGTTCACTCAGTGAATTAACCCTTTGTGGGGCTGGGCAGTCTGGCATAGAGGGTCTCTGGGTGTTCTGATTTTGCAGGTGAGCATCTTGGCCCTGGATGGGAGGAGGGTCACCTGAGGCTGGAAGTTTAACTCTTGCCTGTGCATACTGGGTGAGCTTTACATAGGACCGTCTTCCAGGGACAGTTGAGTAATTTAACTATGGTTCTTTCCTGAGATGGGAGCCATGGAGGGACTGCACTTTGCTTGGAATGAGTGGTCAGACAGCTAGAAGGGTACAACCAGCTGCCAGCAGAAGATGTTTTATTTTCACAGGTGGTGTAACCTGTAAGTGATCGAATGGGGGGAGGGGCTGCATCCTGGCCCTAGGTTGGAGACTCTATCCTTGAGCCTGGCTCAAAGTAAGGATGAGAGGGTTTGTTCAGATTCTGGGAAAAGGTTCCAGGATCCAGCTTCAGACCTGTTCTGGGGCAGACTATACCCCTAGTTTCTTTTTCTGACATCCTGATAGGGTAAGGCTGCACCAACCTGTTAGTGAGTGGGAAGTGATGGTGTCTTGCAACTGAATCCAAAAGCTCACATTTAATTTTCAAGTGCCCTTGCTGCTAATCTGTGGCCCATCAAAAGGAGATTTCTCTTTTGCTTCATGCTTTGATTATATCTATCTTTCTGGAAATGAATGTCCTTATTTTTAGCATCTTTGCTATTATCTCCAGGCACACTCCAGCCTTCCGCGCCCCCAAGGATTTCCTCGTTAGGCTCGTGCTCTTAGAGGTGGGAGGAATAAAACATCAGCCCCAGAGATTGGCGTGCCTGAGGTGGAAGCAGGGTCCACTTGTTCTTTCTCTCCAGTTCCCAAGCCAAGTGGGGGCACCAAGATCCTCCAGCATGCACCTGCTCAGGCAGGACACAGGAGGCAAAGGGGAAGGGTGGCTGGGTGGTTAGCACCAAAGATTTGGTCCCCAGAATTTTGAGCATCTCCCCTGGCTTCCCTTGCTGGGTGACCTTGAAGAGGGAGTTGCCTTCCTTTCCTCCCTGGAAAGGCTCAGATGTGCATGATGAATATGAGGAAATCTGGTTCAAATGAGGAGTCACAGATCCAGCCATGGGGGAGATTTAAAATGTTGAAATTTGACCAGAGTGGCTGGGGTCCTGGGGTGGGGGATTTTAGGGATCTCTGACTGTACTGTTAACCCTTTCGTTTCTGGATTCTAGGGAGATTTGGGAAGAACTTGGGAGGTTATCAAGGGAGCTACAAGGGCCTCAGGACAATAGTACCACCCAGGACTGGGATATTAAAATATTTTAACAATGGGTTCAGCCATGCATTGTGTGCCAGCCCAATTGATGTTGCTAGGACTGGGTTGTCCAGATGTAGACATGTCCCAAACATCTTTCTGCTGCCTTACTTCCTTCAGGTGGCCACAATCCAGGAGGCTGCCCTCCCTCCTCCCCCGTTATATCTGAAGTGGTGCATTGTGGTGCGCCAGACAGAGGGAAGCAGAAGCTTCTGGAAGGAGACTTGAACTTGGGTTGGTAGACCTGGGTTCCAGTCCCAGCTCTGTCTCCTATTTTGGGGCCTCAGTTTCCCCATTATGCAATGAGGCAGTCTGTCTAGGTAACCCCAGACACCTTCCAGTTCTGAGGTTCTGTGGCTATGTAATAAGGATGTGTGTGTGTGTGTGTGTGTGTGTGTGTGTGTGCACGCACGTGCGTGCCCACACTGCTAGGAAGGGTTGGCATTATGAGAATTTATCCTATTTGGGGTGATTTGGGATGGGGGAGTATTTTGTGAAACTTTGCAGGCTTCTAGACTCCTGTGCTCAGCTGGAAAGTGGGCTGCTTTATTCTGGGTCTTAGATGCATAGACACACATATTTGGCTGTACTTGAAGGCCCCATAACGACTCTTGGGGGGGACGGCAAGGGTCCTTTTCAGAACTTCCACTCTGAAAAAGATGCATATACACCCAAACATACAACACTTGATGGGGGGTTCTTGGATTCTCCTTACTGGCCATCTGAGGACCCCAAGTTCAGAACCTCTGATTCTGGGGGTCCAGAGAGGGAAAGCAGCTTGCCCAAGACTACACAGTGAGTCGTGGCAGCAACATATGAATCCACCAGCACAAAGACCCCTCATCATCCACCAGCATCATCCCCTCACTCCAGGCTCTGGCAGTCCCCACTCAGCCAGGAATGCAGAGGGACAGCACCTAGCAGCACCTCTCCAGCCGGTGCTGCTGTCAGGAAGCTTAGCCAAAAGGGCAGCGGTGGGCATTTCCTCTCTTGCTGGCAGGAGAGGCAGGGGTCAGAGCTTCTGCAATTCCACAAGGGTGGCCTGGAGAGTCAGTCCCACCGGCCTGCTCAGTCTGTTTTCTTCCTGCTGCTCCACATGCATGCTGGCAGCCTTGTCTGAGGATATGTTTCTGGCTGGGCTGGCTGTTCTGGGGGTTATTGTAGAATGTGGTATATTCCTCTTCACTTAACCCTTTCCCTCTCTGTATGTGGGTCCTAGAGGGTTTGTGACTTCTTAATAAAAACCACCATGATGTACGGACCTGTTTCTACTCTTCATCCCCTTCCAGTGGGGAGCTGGTTTTAAGTGCACATAACTCAGGAGCTGATGGGAAGAAAACAGCGTGGTTTCCTTCCATTAAGAGTTATGACTGTTACCTGGGTAAAAATAATTCCAGGACCCAGTAATGGTGGACTGGAGCTGGTGAGTTTAAATAATTCAGCTGCCACCCAGGATGGAGAGCCTTGATGGGCTGAGATATTGAAGAGGCACTGCAGACATAGCCTCCTCCTTCCTTTGCCTCACCTTTCTCTGCCTCCTTAATCAGCCAGGGGCTGCAGTGTGTGGTCTCTGGGGGCAGTCAGACCCTAGTTCAAATTCTGACTCCAATGCTTCTCTGCTGTGGGACTTCAGGCAAGGCCCTTAACTTCTCTGAGCATTGGTTTCTGCAATTAAATGTATTAGGGTAGCATGATATAGTGGTTAGGAAGGCGACAGAGTGAGACTCCAACTCAAAAAAAAAAGAGAGTCAAAGCTTGCAAAGTGCCAAGTATTGAGCCTGAGAGGAAGTAAGTGTCCAACACATGTCAGCAATGGAGAGAATGATGATGGTGATGGTAACAGCAAGATCACTCGACCAAAACAGGAATAGGATGGGGTAGGGGAAGGTGAGTTCTTTGGGCCAGTTGTACAGCTGCATGGCCCAGGAGAGAGAGGATGAGGCTAAGGGACAGGAGCTTCTGGTCCCACTTATTCCCTACTGTACTTCTTATGGAGTTGTTGCAGGCCCCCGGAACACAGTTTCTACATCTGTGAAATGGGCATAACGACTCCCTCTCCCTCAGGCTTGTGAGGCTCCAAGTAATGAACTGGGCAGTCGTGAGTACAGCTGTGGGCCTTGGAGGAGGGGTCAGGGAGGAGAAGCCCTACTCAGAGTCTTTTGTCTCTCCAAATCCCTGGGAAGCTTTTGCTGAATCATCCCAGCCTGGGAGTTCTGAGTTGTGTGTTTTCTCTAGGAAACCTGAGCTTGCCCTCTCTTCCCTTGGAAGCGCTTTCTCTGCCCCTGTGCTCCTTGAAGGGGTCCTAAGGTGCTACAGGGCATGACCCTTAAGGGCCAAGGTGGTACTGTCTCTGTTTTGGGGTTCTTTGTCAGCACACAGCAGGTGTGCAACAATGACTTCCTGAATGAAGGAATGAAGCTTTGATTGACTAGTGAACATGTCAGTTCGGGGGCTACCTTTGGCCCATGGTCCAGCTAGAGGCTTGCATGCAGTAGGTGCTCAGTTAGTGTTTGTTGATTATGATGAGTCATTGACGAAGAGTTTGGAAGGACCTGACTCTCGTCACAGATCTGCTACAGGCAAAGGACAGACCTCTGTCTCCTCCTGTCAGAGTGTTCATTGTGATGTATTCATGTGTTGCACACCTATTGAATGCTTGGCACCATGGTGGGCATTGGTAATCAAATATGACAAAGACACAATCCCTTTTGGGACTTAAATAAGTGGCTACCTAGAAAATGTGACCTTTGGGGGGATACAAAGAGGGCTTCCTCAGTTACCCCAAGACACTTAATTCATGACTACTGAAATTCTATTATTAAAGTCTCATTCTTTGTCAGGGTTTTGCCCTTGGTTAAAAGGCAGATGCTTTGGGGAGGGTTAGTGCATCCAGTCTGATTAATTAGTCATTTACACTTTAGTGAGAAGTTATAAGGTACTCCCTAAAAGTGAGGCGGGCATGCTTTTTTGGAGCAGGGAATGGGGTTTGCACATACTAAGGTCACAAGTAAAAGAGGAGCAAAGAGCAAAGAAAGGCAGACATTGCTGGCTTCACACGCTGTGGGGGTAGAGAGCTCTTGATGCCCAGAGGAGTCTGATTAGCCTAAATCAGGTGTTCATCTACTGCAGTGGTTCTCACAGTGTG